>NC_142944.1:15011681-15014181 GCF_046866305.1 Octopus bimaculoides | reverse complement strand
AGCAAACAAAATTTCTTGCAGCTGTCATTTGAAGTCTGCTCTGGTATATCGAGAACGCCTCTCTTATTAAATAACTACATAAACGCCAACGCAAAGAACATTGGTGGAGCATTTTCGATCAACGTTTGTACCAAATGCGAACATAACAGGCCATTTAGTGTTGCTCGGAACTGACAGAAAAAAGCACGTACCGTGGTGGAGATCAGTTGAACTGAAAATCAAAGAGAAAAAGATAACGACGAACAACTGTTTCGAAAACTCTAGAGGAGGAATTTCAACCATGTTTCGTGGTCTGCTACCACAACAGCTGCTTTATAGGATCCAGTTAGCTCAAGACATCATCAGGAGGAACCACGTCCGGTTTCGGCCCCTACTCCTCTACCGTTTTGACGTGGCGGGGCCCCTCCTTTCGGAGGTGTCTTCAGCTCTGGTGTTGGGTGCGTGTCTTCTTTCTCCTATTCCCTGGCCTCTTCGATGCAGCATCAACGACTGCCAGCGTCCGACTGACTGTCTTGTCAAATTCCCCTTTTTATACCTGCCCCAGCAAGTTGTCACGTGACACTGTCTAAATTTCCCGCTGCTAGGGTCCAGTAGGCAGTCCCAGCAAGTTGTCACATGACACTGTCTATACTTAAAATTGTAAATTTCATTTATACAAATGATAACTGCTGCACTTTCTTTATTGAGAAAAATTCTAAGTGACATCTAAAAAGGCGACAGATTTCAGAACCCCACCCCACCACAAAAGAAAAAAAAAAACCAAAACACCTTTCTTACAGGAAGACTTCAAGTAATATAGTAATATATATATATAGGTTACAATTTTAACATAACAGATCCCTATGGATCACATAGGTTGTAATCCTTTGAAACATATGTAGGAATAAAGTATGGAATTATAACATGCGTTTTCTCCATTCCTTAAATTTTTAAATATACTCAAATACCCAAAATTTCAAGGAGTTTCTACCTCAAAAACAGGAACTACACCACAGTTATTTTGTGTTCTTTGCTACCTTGGTTTCTATTAACTCATTAATTCTATCCGAAGAATTTTTATTCATTAAGATAGAAGAAATACACATAATTATATATATATATATATATATATATATATATATATATATATATATATATATATATATATATATATATATATATATATATATATATATATATACGGGTGCAGTTAAATGACAGAAACCAATAAAAGAATACAAGAATATATATATATTATTTACCTTATTTACATTTAACGGATATTTGTCGTCATTTTGTTTGTTGTTAACACAACGTTTCGGCTGCTATATCCTCCTGCATTGGAATTTCAACATCAGCAACAGGGTATTTTTGTGTACGTATGAATGTATGTATGTATGTGTGTATGTACGTACGTACGTATGTATGTGTGTGTGTATGTATGTATGTATGTATATGTATATATATATACATGTATGTATGCATGTATGTATGTAGGTATGCATGTATGTATGTATGTATACGTATATATATATATATATATATATATACATGTATGTATGCATGTATGTATGTACGTATGTATATCTTTACATGTATACGTATGTTGGTATATTTATGCATGTATGAGTGTGTGCACGTATGCAGATATAATTATATGATGTCTACATAACCATGTGTCTGTTAATGTGTATGTGGGGGGGGGGACGACATTTTTTATTTTTTAATTTTTATTTCCTTTGTTTTAAATTTTTTTAATGAAGTAAGATTTAATTGCTATCAAAATCCAGCGGTATTCCGAGTTATACTGAGTTGATAACGTCATCAACAGCTCTTTGATATCCAACAACTTAAACACTATTGGCTTCCAGCTATTTTTTGATCTCTCCTATTTTTAAAATGTCCGGTTATTTCATTTGTATTTATTTGTTTTTCTTTCGATTTGGTATTCGTTCGGGCTTCTGTATTTCTTTCTCTCTTTCTTTCTTCCTTTCTCCCTTTCTTTCTTTCTTTCTTTCTTTCTTTCTTTCTTTCTTTCTTTCTTTCTTTCTTTCTTTCTTTCTTTCTTTCTTTCTTCCTTTCTCCCTTTCTTTCTTTCTTTATTTCTTTCTTTCTTTCTTTCTTTCTTTCTTTCGTCTGCATTATATTCCCCTCCTTTATCATTTCAGTTGTCGTCCCTTTGTTTTAGTTCGTTTTCTTCTACATGCATCTATGCAATCTTTTTAGCCGTTCAAGATGTGTGCTTGAGTTTGTGTATGTGTGTGCATATACACACACACACACGCACCCCCACACACACACACAACACACACACACACACACACACAACACACACACACACACACACATACACACACACATATATATATATATACATATATATATATATATATATATATATATATATATATATATATATATATATATATATATATATTGGTGTATTTATACACCCACACATGCACACACACATACGTACATACATACATAAACAGAAATACAGACTAACAGATAGAGAGAC
>NC_142944.1:14964181-15009181 GCF_046866305.1 Octopus bimaculoides | reverse complement strand
GGAGGAGGAGAGAGGAGGAATGAGGAATTGAGAGAAGAAGGGAGAGAGAGACAGAGAAGGAGGGAGGCAGAGAAATAGACGCAGAGAGAGAGAGAGAGACAGACAAAGTCAGAAACAGACAGGTAGACAGACAGAGAGAAAGTGAGAGCGATAGAGAGAGAGAGAGAGAGAGAGAGAGAGAGAGAGAGAGAGAGAGAGAGAAAGAGAGGAAGAGAGAAAACATGCTGTTGAATAGCAATCATTGTTGCAATTAGTTTCCAATTGATATCTTTTATTTTTTTGTAGAACCGAAGTTTCGCTTGCAAAGTTCTTTATTCAAAACAACTTGATGAAACTTGTTATTTCATTTCATCGACTTAACCACGTCATCAACTCCTTAATAAATTACAAAACAAAAAGTACATATATATATATATATATATATATATATATATATATATATATATATACATGTGTATGCATACATACATAATATTGTCCTCGTTCTTATTGTTTAAACGTTTCAAGAAAAAAAAGTCTAAGCTGACATCCTAGTGTTTTAGAAATGTAAATTAAAAATAACAAGAGGAACAGTTAATAAATACGAAACAAATAACAACGCAAAAGAAAATAACAAAAAAAACAACAACTAAACACAAAACTGTAAACCTCATGACAATGACTAAATAAGGACTAGAAACTAAAAGAACAATGTGAAACATTAAGTACAGCAGCTAATGCAAAGGAGATTAATAAGAACGAGAGTGGAAGAAAAAAAGAAGACAAAAAAAAGAAATAGAACAAGGAGGAGGGAGTGGACAGAATGAGGGAGGATGTGGTGAAGGAGGAGGAGGAGAAAAAAAGAAGAAGAAAGAGGAGGAAGAGGAGGAGGAGGAGGAGTTGTAGAAGGGGAAGATGGAAGAAGATGTAGAAGGAGATGGAAGAAGAAGAAGGAGTAGTAGTAGTAGTAGTAGTAGTAGTAGTAGTAGTAGTAGTGGTGGTGGTGGTAGAAAGAGAAGGAGGAGGAGGAGGAGATGTAGGAGGAGAAGATGGAAGTAGTAGTAGTAGTAGTAGAAGGAGGAGAAGGAGGAAAAGGAGGAGGAGGAGAAGAAGAAGAATTGGAAGAAGAAGAAGAAGAAGAAGAAGAAGAAGAAGAAGAAGAAGAAGAAGAAGAAGAAGAAGAAGAAGAAGAAGAAGAAGAAAAACAACAACAACAACAAGACTACTATTGAATTAATGGAAAGAAACAAAAGAACTTTGAAAGAAGTAAAGTATGGACCAAATACCGTCAAGAGTACAACGTGGTGAGAAGCAAGGCTAGAATCTGTGAAGACTGATTTGAAAATGCTGTCGGCATTTTCGTTACGGCAAGATATGGGCATCTTACTAGTGACCGGTTCTTATCATATGTCAGTCGCTCGTGATTATTGGCAGATCTCTTGCGCATGCAGTCTCGCACTGAGTGAAATTACGCAGAGATCCAATGACGGACTTATTTAAACAACCGCCTGAGGAAGCCCATTTTACACATTGTATGGATGATAATGATTACGCAACATCACTGCAATGTACTATACTCCTTTTACTCTTTTATTTGTTTCAGTCATTTGACTGCGGCCATGCTGGAGCACCGCCCTTAGTCGAGCAAATCGACCCCGGGACTTATTCTTTGTAAGCCTAGTACTTATTCTATCGGTCACTTTTTTGCCGAACCACTAAGTTACGGGGACATAAACACACCAGCATCGGTTGTCAATCGATGGTGGGGGGACAAACACAGACACACAAACATATACACACACATACATACACACATACATATACACACACATACATACACACATACATACACACATACATATACATATATACGACGGGCTTTTAGTTTCCGTCTACCAAATCCACTCACAAGGCTTTGGTCGGCCCGAGGCTATAGTAGAAGACATTTGCCCAAGGTGCCACGCAGCGGGACTGAACCCATGTGGTTGGTAAGCAAGCTACTTACCACACAGTCACTCCTGCGCCTATGGTGTAAAAATGTTTCGAAACAATTATAGTGATTTAAAATTTTAAAGAATGTCGTTCATTCCGTCTTCTATCATTTATCTGTATATATAAACTCTATGGATAATATATAAACTCTACACGAACATGTCAGAAGCATAACGCTACGAATAATGCTACGTATGCCAGGCCAACCCGTCGCCACCGACTTCAACAGTGCGAATCATGCTATTGCAGATTTATCAGAGTGTGGCAAGGCCTTGCACCACGGACCCCACCCCCATCCTTCTCTAGGAAACGAAAGGGGCAACGTCTCATATTTGTTGTTGGCACAACGTTCCTGACAGGTATGAATGGACGTCTTTGCTGTCATCCTTTCACCTCCTCTTAATTCTTTTTTACCCATTTTTTATCCCCCTTCCACCCTCTCTCTCTGCAACGTCTCCGTATTTACCTACCTCTACTCTCTCCATCTCCCTTTTCCTTTTCCTTTTCCTTTCTACACGCTTTCTCGTATAACTTCTTTTACGTTTGCAGCCCGTATTATTCTGAGTCAATTATCAATTGCAACCAGTTTTTCAAGCTGAGAGAATGTAAATTCCGTTTGTCTTTCCTCAACTTCTATTTTTCACTAACCCCTGATGAAGGATTTGCATCCGTAACGTTGGATATTCGACTCTTCATGGCAAGACGGCAAGTTCTCTTGTACCTCTTTCACTTCTTTCTGTGTATGTATATATAAACACACACGCGCATGCACGCACGCACGCACGCGAGCACACACACACACATACATACATATACACAAATATACATATATATACACACACGTTCATATAAATATATATATACACACACACACACACACACACACACACACACACACACACATATATATATATATATATATATATACACACACACACACACACACACACACACATATATATATATATATATATATATATATATATATGTGTGTGTGTGTGTGTGTGTGTGTGTAAATATATATATATGTGTGTGTGTGTGTAAAAATGTATGGTAAATAAACAAACGGTGTAGCGTATACTAAGTGTAACCGCACTGGAGACAAACACAGAAGGTCCATAATTCTTCATCAGTTATCAACCAATTGGTAATACTCAGTTTTGCACCATTAATGATAAGACTGAGGACTTCCTATATTGGCGGTTCCCGCAAAACAATACAGCGTGGACAAGGACGAAGAGACGAGCAAAATACGGGCTTAGGGCCAAGAAGACAAGAATACTAAGTAACGGAAAGAGGACATCCTAAAGGATAGAGAACGGAGCGACACAGAATTTGCGACTTGTCATCTACGGGACCAGTATGAGAAAGGAAGAAAGCTGGCCGCGGGTCACGTCACAGCAGCAGGTAGAGGAGAAAGACAGCAAGAGAGTGGGAAAGAGAGGGACAGAGAGAAAAGTATGTATGTACTGGAACAAACAAATATACACACATACATACATACATACATACATACATACATACATACATACATGCATACATGCATACATACATACATTTACATACATACATACGTTTTCGTGCTCTGTTTATGTTCTGTTTCTCATTTTGTCCACGTTTTTTTTGTAACGTCCTGTACCCAGATATGCATCTATATATACATGTAGATCTAGGTATGTACATACATGTACGTATATATGCACATATTCACATATTATTTGTATTATTACATATATATATATATATATATATATATATATATGCATGTATATACACACACACACACACACATATATATATATATATATATAAAGTGTAGTATATTGCCACTTAAGTGTGGCTGACCCCTAGGGGTGGATGTTACTGTTGCCTTTAGCCCCAGGAGGACATCTCCTCCAGCTGGCTTATCGACACACGACTGTGTCCTGTTTGCCAAGGGAAGTTATCCCTCTCACCAACATCTGCAGCACGAACGGATCCGGATTTCAGGGTTATATATATATATATATATATATATATATATATATATATATATATATATAAATATATATATATACATATATATATATATATATATATATATATATTGATAGAAATGGTAAAACAACAAAAGAAGGAAAGAGACCTCCTTATTATGTAAATAGAGGAATTTATCTGTAAATATGTGACAATTATTCGGTAGCCATGATATAAAACTCCGAGTTTCGGATTATAGATAGATCGATAGATAGATAGATAGATAGATAGATAGATAGATAGATAGATAGATAGATAGATAGATAGATAGATAGTTGAATGAGGTGGAGGATTATCTTTTATTATTTTCTTTTCGAAGAGAATTACAGGCGACATTGGTGGTAATTACTCACCCCATGTTGCGATCGCTGACAGTTTGCCTCCTCTACTACGCTTGCTAGCTATTCTCTGTTTCACTTAAATGAGAAACAAACACAGACTACGGCATTACGTTTATACAAGGACATTTTACTTATCACTTTCTACTGCCATTTTCAAATCCATCGTTTATATTACCAATACAACTTATTTTATATAGTTACTTAGTTTATATAAGTTACTGCATTAAAACCAACTACCTTCTCTCGGTTTCGTTATTATGTAAACTCACAAACTTCATTGAAGGAAGTCATCTAAATGCTGTAAACCTTTTTCTGTTTTTATTTCTCATGTTTTCGTTCTGTTGAAAATAATAGGAGTCGTATGCTTCCTCCACTAAACTGATTTTGAAAAATCTGTTTCGTTTCTCACTTGAAGTTGTTTCATTTCCCGTTCACTGCTAATAAAGATGAAGATGGCAATTGTTCTTTCTCGTTCTACGTAAATATGACGTTTGATTTATTACCGACAGTAATTATATACAAGCATACCTCAACTTACGTCGGTAATTGGCTCCAAGATATGCGACCTAACAAGTAAACCGACATAACACAGAAAATCATTTTCAAAAAGAAGTTATGCTTATCGCCACTTAAACATGGCTGTTCCGTAGGAACCAACGTTACTGCTATTTTTAATCCCAGGAGGATGCTTCCACTAGCTGGTTATTTGATGCAATCACTACCCGATATATATACTGCAGGCAGGGGTGTGAACCACTACCATCTTCCAGCTCCGGGACCACCAGACCGTACGTTTTCGACCTTTCGAATACTCGTCCGCTAGAGATAGCAGTAGTTCACTCCAGTTCGTAGTATATAGAAAAATGCTGATACACAGTCACTGATCTTGCAACAAGCAAATTAGTTAGAAAATCTAAAGTACTAACTATACTGTGAAGTAATATTTATTGCCACTTCAACATGGTTCTACCATAGGAACTGACATTACTACCATTTTAACCCAAGGAGGATGTCACCTCCAGCTAGTTATTTGATGTAATCTATAATCACTGCAAAGTGAAAATATTTGCTGATGACAATAAGCTCCAGCAAATTATCAATGAAGAATAAGACCGAACCCAACTCCAGACTGATCTATATGCTGTGAGTCAATGGGGAGACAAAAACAAAATGAAACTGAACGAGGGAAAATTTGAGCTGATGCATTTTGGAAGGAAGTCCATACTAAAACAGCCATACTCTCTTCCTTCAGGGGAACCGCTCACGGCATCCAACAATATCAGAGATCTGGGTGTAATTGTTGACAACAATCTCAATTGGAGTGCCCACATCAACAATAAGGTCAATATAGCTCGTAGGAAGAGCTCCTGGATCTTAAGAACCTTCCGGTCCAGAGAACAAGGTGTCATCATTCCGCTTTTCTCCTCCTTTGTACGGCCACACCTCGAATACTGCTGCCCCTTGTGGTCTCCCCATACAAAACAAAACATCTCGAAGATTAAATTACCCCAGAGGGCACTAACCAAACGAATTGAAGGCATGACTGATCTTGATTACTGGGACCGCCTTAAAGCCTTGAAGCTCTACTCTCTCCTGCGCCGCCGCGAGCGGTACATCATTTTTACATCATTGCCCAAACGACCTGAACATTAGTTTCAAGGTTCATCCAAGGCTGGGACCACGAGCCATAGTCACCTGCCCAATTCAGAATCACAACGTATAGGTACACTGCGGCATAATTTCTTTTCCTCAACAGGCCCTGCCCTGTTTAACATTGTCCCAAAACTGATCAAAGAGGGAAAGGATCCTATCAACTTTAAACGGAGCCTAGACAGCTTTCTTCAAGGAATACCAGACAAGCCACTCATACCTGGATACAACTCACTCAATAAGAACTCACTACTTGAATGGGCCAAAAACAAAACTTGACTGTAAAAAGGATTTAGATAATCCTATCAGGTGATGCTATTAAGTTCGATTTGGCCTGGACCAATCTTTGGTCGAAACATATCTAAGTTTATCTAAGTTTATATACATCGCAAGCAGGTGTGTGAACCCCTACCATTTTCCAGCCACTTGTCCGTTAGAAATAGCAGTACTTAACTCCATCTTGCAATATACTGAAATGAAGTGACACAGTCACTGATAGAAAACTAATGGAGTGAACTAATGCTATGTCTAGCGGACGAGTTTCCTCCGCCTAGGATGACCACAAAATGATCGAAACCGTACGGTTTGATGGTTCTTTGGCTGGAAGATAATAGGGGTTCACTCCTCTAATTGCAGAGTACTGACTACATCGAATAACCAGTTGGAGGAGATGTCCTCCTGGGGTTCAAATAGTAGCAATGTCGGTTTCTACGGAGAAGCCTTGTTGAAGTGGTAATAAACTTTACTTCTCATCATAGCTGCTGCTTTCATTTCTTATTCTTTTATTCTGTTATTCTTTTATTTGTTTCAGTCATTTGACTGCGCCTTTAGTCGAGCAAATCCACCCCTGGGCTTATTCTTTGTAAACCTACACTTATTCTATTGATCTCTTTTTGCCGAACCGATAGGCTACGGGAACGTAAACACACCAGCATCGGTTGTCAAGCGATGTTGGGGGGGGGACAAACACACACACACACACACACATATATATACATATATATACATATATACGACGGGCTTCTTTCAGTTTCCGTCTACTAAATCCACTCACAAGGCTTTGGTCGGCCCGAGGCTATAGCAGAGGACACCTGCCCAAGGTGCCACGCAGTGGGACTCAACCCGGAACCATGCGGTTGATAAGCAAGCTACTTACCACACAGCCACTCCTGCGCCTACTGGAGTTGATTCGTTCACTTTATAGAGATTTTCTAATTAGTTTTCATTTACAAAAAATGATTAGCTTATATCTGTTTTAATAAACGGTTCGAACATATTTTTATAAGTATTTACTTTGTTCTGTAACTTCACTATTGGTTTTAGGTATTTTAAAGAAACTTTACCTTTTTAAATATTTTCACTGAAACCAGCGTAAAGTCTGATAAACCGACTGTAACTGATGTTTACTGCATCTATTAATTTCTTTAAAAAAACAACAACGTGAAGTCGTTAACGACTACCACAAAACGCATCTTGTATTTGTTAGAGCTGTTTGGTTTGCAATTGTGAATAGAGAATAGAAAAGCGTTCAATTTACTTAGTTTACTACAATCTTCTTGCCATGTTACAATATCCACGATATTTTAACGCACATCCATTTTCTAAATAGTTTATTGATGTGTGCAATGCTGGATGAATAGTAACATTCAGCTGAAGCCGTATGAAACCCAGACAACCTACTGTTAAATCATATTCTTCTTCTTCTTGTCGTATTTTAACCCCAAATCAGTTGCCATCGAAGTGACTACCTATGAAGTAAGGTGTTCCGACTGTGACGTAACGCTTCCATTTCCAAACGCTATAATGACATTCCATTGTTGTTTGTAGCAAGTCGAAGAATCATTTAGACGCCTCTTTCGAGGGTTCGTATAGAAATATAAATTTCTTACATATCAAGGATGATAACAGGTGATTATAGATGAAATGGGCGTGTGCGCACTCCTCAAGAGATATGTAATGGTGAATCTTATGACACTTCGTGTCTTGGATACACTGTTGAAATCTTCATTTCCATGTATGTAACTTATCAGATACTTATCAGGTTAGTATTATTCCTATGTCTCCATCCTACAAGTTGTCTCCATTCTTACAGGTTTTCATATCAGCTGTAAACTAACGAAAGCCTCTGTAACACAACACCTTTATAGTTTGTACTAGTTGCACTGGTTCATCAGAACTGTCTACAATTGCACACACTATCAAAACCGGCCTAAGGAACTCTAAACTCGTAAAGCCGTTTTCCTGGATCCTGTGGTGTATTCTCTCTCTGCGGATGGCCGGTAGCAGTATTATCCATTTATGTCCTCTGAATTGACTCGGGCAAAGTAAGAGCGCCACACATCGCGCAGTCCAGGAATCGAAATCACAATGTCACGATAATTACTACAACATACTAACCATCGAGTCATGCGCTGCCACTGTGCGTATTGTGTGAATACATATAGGTATTCACACAAAGGCATAAACATGGGACACATTTATTTCAAAACAATTTATATTGAACGCACAACAGTTGCTCAAGAGTTTCTATATTTTCTTATTTAAGCTTAGTTTATACAAATAGTATTTCTAACAGGATTAATGCTCAAGTTATTCTAGAGACACGAATAAGTTTTCAAACATTGTTGGTCTTTACTAAACATAAGGACTTTAATATAGGAAATATGAACTAACATAAGTCTTGCAAATTTCCTCTATTTCCTTTTGAGGCAGAATTTGCTAAGTTCATGTTACCGGATCGCTTCCTTTGCCTGAAAACCCAGCAATTTGTGAAACGAAGTACAAAAATTATTATGGGCAAGAATAAGAATATCTACGAATATATGTATTTATGCCTGCGTGCCTATATATATATATATTAGCACGTGTTCTAATAGATTTCTTTTCTAAAAGAATAGAGTTTTTCACAGAATTCAGGCTAGTCAAGTAAAAGCGAGAAGATTTCTTGCGTCAATCAACTCATTTCCAGGAATTTGTGAATATGCAAATGAGGTTATGTATACATTAATATAGGTTCTCCTTTAGCTTCTGCAGAAGATTTTAAATGTTATGAATAAGCTGTTTAATTTTTCATTTAAAAACATTTCGATACATTCCAGTGTATTTCAATGTTATATTTGAGCTCAGAAAAAGTTGGCATATGGGTGTTGCTCAGTGTTAAAAGTAATTTTGATGAATAAAAATGCGTAATTTATTATGAAGCAATATATATTACAATATATTACAGTTACGTGTATAAAATGATTTAAAGTAGGCTTCTACTTAAATGAGAATTAATTTCGTTCCACTGGTACAAATCCTGGCCCATGCAGAAATATAGATAACCAAAATTTAGCGTCATGATTTTTCTCAAGAAAGAGCTAAACGAAGTGATTTCTGTTGATACTTTCACCCTTGAGTGAAAGCAATAACATTTTTTGAATTTTAAAAGTAATTAACTTTAAATTTATAATGAACATAGAATAATAATTTGGAACCTTGTTTTCTGGTAAGTGGTAAGGGGTTTGCTTCTCAGTCTCATGATTCCGGGTTCAGTCCCATTGCGTGACACCTTGGACAAGTGTCTTCTACTATAGCTTCGGGTTGACCAAAGCCTTGTGAGTGGATTTGGTAGATGGAAACTGGAAAAAAGCACATCATGTATGTGTGTGTGTGTGTGTGTGTGTGTGTGTGTGTGTGTGTGTGTGTGTGTGCGCGGAGGTGTATGAGTCTTTGTGTCTGTCCCTCACTAGTGCTTGACAGGCAGTGATGGTGTGTTGACGTACCCGTAATCTAGCGGTTCAGCAAAAAAAAAGAAAAAAAAAAGATAATGAAATAAGTACCAGGCTTAAGAAAAGAAAAAAACTGGGATTGATTCGTTCGTCGAATAATTCTTCAAGAATTTGCCCCAGCATGACCTCTGTCAAATGACAAACAAGTAAAAGATAAAAAATATATTATAATTACATTTATTTCGATGTTTGAATATTGATAAAATAAAACAAGTCTTGTGCTGACGTCACTTGTGTTGAGGTCACTTGTGCTGACGTTATTCAGACTTCCAACGAAATCTACTGACTCTTTTCGAAAGGTACTTTTGAAAATCAAAATTTGTAACCGTCAAATGGCTTGAAAGATAATATTTAAGTTATGATTATAAATTTCCCACTGAAATAGATTATACGTTCCTACTCACACACAAACACACGTGCACACGTAAACTGCCATTATGAGGTAGATTTCTTTATTAAGCTACTCAGGGCCGAATATAGAATATAGAGGGGACAATAAAATGAAGAATTTTTCTTTTCGAAATTGATCAATAGAGATCGAAAACGTTTTGGTGCGTATACACAAAGGATAGCAAAGTGTTGTTTTAACAAATGGAATTCCCAAAAGGGGAGAAGAATAAAACACTGACTGGAGTTATCCGTGAAAAGAAACAAACCTACAAAAAAAAAAAAAAACAACCACGGTAACCACGGAAAAGCGATGGGAGCAAAGTGCACTTTGTGCTTTAGTTCTATAGGTTCATGCTCAAAGAGGGTCCGTTATTCATGCGTACCTTCCTTGCTACATTCACCCACCTTTTATTAAACTTTTACCATGATAAGATAGCACACTCTAACAAACAAACACGCAACTCACAAACGTTAGACGTTCGCACATACATACACACATGCAAGAAAGCATTTATATATACATATGAAGTACACACGCATTTACCACACCCGCGTTCACACACACACATGTTCATACTCACAGATGCCTATTACTCACTCTTCGGCCTCCGAATGCCACGTCTTATTCTCTCCAACCTCCAGTCAGTTATTTTTTTTTTGACGATGTAACGACCCACATGCTTCGTCCATTTCCTCTTCCAGGGAATTTCTTCCATTATCCATCTGTGTTCATGTCTGCATGCCTATATATATATGTGTATATATATCAACAATATATGAGAATATGCATATATATGTACATGTATGTACATACCTTCATCTACATGTACATATAGATACATATCCGGGTACATGACGTTGGAAGAGAATATGAACCAAATGATAAACAAGGTACAAAAAACACGCAGACCACATAGAGAACATATATATATATATATATATATATATATATATATATATACTTTATTTAAAAGCAGCAGAAATATAACAAAAAAACCGTTACTCTGAGTTTCACGTTCCCGTTCATCTGTCCGGTGAACGGGAACGTGAAACTCAGAGTAACGGTGTTTTTGTTATATTTCTGCTGCTTTTAAATAAAGCATATTACTCTACCTTTAGTATTTGAGTACTCTTTTTTCCACCTTGTTGCACATTTCATGTGCTTGCTCCGGTATACATATATATATATATATATATATTTGCACGTGTTCTAATAGATTTCTTTTCTAAAAGAATAGAATTTTTCACAGAATTCAGGCTAGTCAAGTAAAAGCGAGAAGATTTCTTGCGTCAATCAACTCATTTGCAGGAATTTGTGAATATGTAAGTGAGGTAATGTATACAAAAATATAGGTTCTTCTTTAGCTTCTTCAGAAGATGATAAATGTTATGAATAAGCTATTGGAAATGGTATATTTTAACTTTAATTTTCGATACAGACTTTACCCCGAGCGTCAAATCAATATATTCGCATTGACTTTTATTGTTTCTGTTTTTGTTCTTGAATTCGCCATTCGTCCCCCATTTGCATTTACCCGCGCGCGTATGTATTAGTACAGCTATGCCATCAGAGGTTGTTGGCACTCCGTCGCTTACGACGACGAGCGCGTTCCAGTTGATCCGATCAACGGAACAGCCTGCTCGTGAAATTAACGTGCAAGTGGCTGAGCACTCCACAGACATGTGTACCCTTAACGTAGTTCTCGGGGATATTCAGCGTGACACAGAGTGTGACAAGGCTGACCCTTTGAATTACAAGCACAACAGAAACAGGAAGAAAGAGTGAGAGAAAGTTGTTGTGAAAGAGTACAGCAGGGTTTGCCACCATCCCCTGCCAGAGCCTCGTGGAGCTTTAGGTGTTTTCGCTCAATAAACACTCACAACGCCCGGTCTGGGAATCGAAACCGCGATCCTATGACCGCGAGTCCGCTGCCCTAACTACTGGGTCATTGTGCCTCCACGCCATCAGAGGTATGGCATTTAAAAAGATGAAACTGGGATTTAATAAATTCGTCAACATAACGTACATTCTATAAATTTGTTAAAGACATGTTTAGTAAGAGCATTTGAATTTTTATTGAAAATACTTCGAAGGATCGAATCCAAAGAGAAAGTTTTATATAAACTGTTTTAATTTCTTATAGGACTTTAAAGTGGCGAGCTGCGGAATCGTTAGGAGGCCGGGCAAAATGTTTAGCGGTAAAAGTTCCGAGATACTTATTTTATCGACCATTTGTTGATAAATTAAGTATCAGTCGAGTTCTAACGTTTCATGTAATCGACTTATTTCCTCTCCCGAAATTTCTAAACCTGTGTCGCAAATTTAAAATTATTGGGGTTTAAGCAAAAAAAATTTCTTTATGTAACTGATGAAGATTTATCCCAACTATCATATAATTAAATATTTGTGTGTCCGTGCCATCTAAAACAACAGTTGTTCACCGATATTATAAGCTATTATGGTTATGCCAAACCTGCGGATTTTACTGCCTACTCTTATGTCTCAATGATTCATTACTAAATGATATTTCTGCCGAAAGCCCACGAAAATTCTCGTCTCTAAAACATTTTGAAATCGTGGCTCTCTTCGTGAGTCCTTATTTCTTTATTGCCCACAAGGGGCTAAACATGGAGGGGATAAACAAGGACAGACAAAGGGATTAAGTCGATAACATCAACCCCAGTGCGTAACTGGTACTAAATTTATCAACCCTGAAAGGATGAAAGGCAAAGTCAACCTCGACGGAATTTGATCTCAGAACGTAACGGCAGACGAAATACCTATTTCTTTACTGCCCACAAGGGGCTACACACAGAGGGGACAAACAAGGACAGACAAACGGATTAAGTCGATTATATCGACCCCAGTGCGTAACTGGTACTTAATTGATCGACCCCGAAAGGATGAAAGGCAAAGTCGACCTCGGCGGAATTTGAACTCAGAACGTAACGGCAGACGAAATACCGCTAAGCATTTCGCCCGGCGCGTTAACGATTCTGCCAGCTCGCCGTCTTCCAGAGTTCTGCCACAGAACTAAAAGATAAAATATATGCATGGAAACAGTAAATACAAATGAATAGTTGCCTCTGTGTTGCTTTGATTAGAAAAGAAAACATTTTTGAAATCAGTTTTCTATCGATCGGTTATAAGCTACATAAGCTTGATGAACGGCTATTACATGTTTGCATACTGTGGTTATTTTGCATTGAATAAATAAAGTTACTTATAAAATGGTACCTGATTTTTACATTTCTCTTATTAGAGTCTACCCACTTGTAATATTTCGTAGCATATTTAAAATGGCCGTTTGTGAATGAGATATAAAATTGCTACTCTACTCGTAGGAGAAGGCTGAGACGCCTTTACCTATACACAACGATTTTAAACAACGCATAGCGTTTTGATTGTTTATATATATTTGTGCGCACGCGTGTGCGCGCATGTGTATGTATGTGTGTGTGAATAAAAAATTTAGACAGAGAGAGAGAGAGATCAATAGACAGACAGACAGACAGACAGACAGACAGACAGATAGATAGATAGATAGATAGATAGATAGATAGATAGATAGATAGATAGATAGATAGATAGAACGCGTATGTATATGCGTCCAGCAACCCTTTGATGCATAGCTTAAAAATAGCTTTGTTTTATATTATTTTCACAACTTTATAAATGATATTTTCGCTTTTATATATTTTACACGAATTTTCTTTCTCTTTTGTTTCGTCTATTATTTTTGTTTTCCTTCTTGAACTTTTACTTTCTGCTTACCGAAACTGGTGCCTCTGCTTGCCATAAAGTAATTCTATGTCAAAACTTTAAACACCGGAAGTGTCTAATACAAAATGCAAACGTTATAAAGTTGATATAAATGTTAATTCGTGATGCCACTTTCCTTATAATATATACACACTTACTAGCGCTCAGACATGTGAGTATGTATACATGACTCCATATAGGTGTGTATTTGTATATGTAAATGTGTCTGCGTGCGTGTATTTGCGTGTCAGATTATAAAAACACGCACACACACACACTCACACACACACGTTTTGAGCATGTGTATTGGGATGCATGTGTACTTGTATATATATATATATATATATATATATACATATATATGCGTGTGTGTGTGTGTATTATATAATGCGTGTGTGTGTGTGTGTGTGTGTGTGTGTGTGCGTGTGTATGTATGGATATATGTGAATAAATATAATGCATGCATGTATGTATGTCTAAAGATGGACTGAGAAAGGGAATGCGTAGAAGATAGTCGTGGAAAGAAATGTAAATTTAGTGAGGCAATAAAAGACGAAACTGTAATTCAAACGAAGCTATTACCAGATCAACGGACATCAATAGAACTTCAACACATCTTGGCTGCCAAGTCAGTCGCAAATGGCGTCTCTGGCAGAATTCTGTTTACAGTCGTCAGCGTTGTTTCTGTTTAGAAGAGTTATATTTAATTGCACCCCCAATCCTTGGCCACCGTGCGTTTGCTCCTCAACCAAAGTTACTCTTTACAGTAATTCGAGAATGTTAAGTGGTAGAGTAGAATATCTTCTGTATATCAAACACTGCCGTAATGTTCGTACTACTTATAACATACCATCGCCTTTCATTAACATCATCACCACAACGAGAGAACTTCTGTAAAGGTGACCTTCCCTGCGTAACATAGTAGTCAAATCTAACTCAATTTACACACTGGCATTCTTGAAAAACAGAAGGATAGTTTGGACAGTGCAATTGTACACACCAAATAAAAGACAGGTTGATTATTGTTAGCCTGTCCTTGACATAGATATGAGATATTTTTGCAGCACCACTTTGACATAACCAATTCCCATCCCCTCATATTCATAATCATACACACATACATATTAAAAGAACCTGAAGTGAATAAACTGTAAATTTTTGCGTAAATCATGCTACACATGTTTCGGCGGTATGCTTATGTACTTTTTATAAATGTATTACATAATATGAACTGCAGAACCAAACCACTGCGTCAAGCATTTTTAGACAGACGATCGGTAAAACTGTTCTCCATAAATATAGGGAGAATTTACAAAAAAAAAAAAAAAAAAAAGAAACAAAAGACGAAAACGGGTGTGTAAGCAACAAACAGATGTATTAGCTTAACGCTTGGGAAGTGAGAAAGTCTTTTACATTACGAGCCTACGCTCTTCGACAGAAAGTAACACAGAAATAAACAGGGAGAGAAAATAGAAAAACGTTTAGTGGGTAGCGATCTATCATGGTGAATGCCATACAGAGGGGTCACACAGGAGAGCTAGGAAGAAGGGGAGATAATAAAGTAGTGGTGATCCCAAAACGCAGGTGCGTGTGCGTGTGTATGTGAGAGCGCGTATGTGTGTGTAGAAGGGGGCTGGTGACATGGACGTGTGCGTGTGTGCATATGTAGGTGCTGGGAAGTGGTCAGTGCTATTGTGTGTGGGGGTGGTCTTATGTGGTGTGGTGTGGTGTGGTATGGTGGTATGTCGTGTGGTGGTGTATGGTGTGGCGTGGTAGTGTTGGGGTGGGGGAGGCGAGAGTGGGGAAAGCAAGGATGGGTCTAAGGGATAGGATGGGATGGAATGTATAGAGGTGGGATAACGATGGGGGTGACAATGAAGGGAGAGGGTGGAAGGGAGAAGGTGGGTAGGAGTGAAGCGAGGAAATAGGTGCCAGAACAAAAGAGGAGAGATGGATGGGAGGAAGTGGGTGTGAGAGGAAGAGAGGAGAGAGGAAGAGGGTTATATGAAGAGGGGAGGAGAGTTGAGCTCATGTGGCGCAAAGGAGCGAAGAGAGAAGATTAATCATTGCTCACGGCGAAGACAGGAGTCCGGACGACCCCTGTGCAAGGACAATCCGATCACAGTTAGTTGTTATAAAGAGTGACCGGTAGAGTCGAAATGGCGCAAGACTGGGGTGTCGTTGCCGAGTTGGATGTCTCGGAGATGTTCCGCGAACCGGTCAGCCAAGCAGCGTCCCGTTTGACAGATGTATAGAGAAGGACAGAGAGAACAGGAGATACAGTAGATGGCGTTGCTAGAAGTGCTGGTGAAGGAGTCAATGATATGATAGGGTGGATGATGGGTGCCTGAGGGCAGGGTGGTGTTAGAGAGGTAAGAGCAAGTGAGTAAGCGTGGGCAGGAGCAGGGGAACGAGCCGGGTTGGGAGGCTGGGTTCGGGAGGAAGCTCTGGACCAAGAGATCTCGTAGGTTGTGGGCTCGCTCGAAGGAGGAAAAGTGTCGGTTAGGGAAGATGTGCGAAGTGGAGGGGTCGAACTGGAGTCGCCGGAAGGCTCGGAGAATGGTGCATTGGAGAGGTAGGGCGGTCGGGTGGTAGGTGAGGGGAAACGGGAGACGGGTCACAGCGGGGCAGGTGCGGAGGGAGAGATCAGTTACATGGTCCGTGGAATGTGCTCTGGGAAGGGCGGTGTCAGTAGTAGTGAGGGGATATCTACGTAGGATGAAGTGGCGAGCCATGAGATGAGACTGAGTCTCAAAGTCATGGTTGTCACTGCAGAGCCTGAGTAGACGGAGGAATTGGGAATAGGGGATGGAAAGCTTGGTGTGTTTAGGGTGGGAGGAGGAGAAGTTGAGGTATTAGTGCGAGTCTGTGTGTTTGTAGTGGAAGGAGGTGCTAAGAGTGGAGTGATGAATGCTGACCGAAATGTCGAGAAAGGCGACTGGGGTGTCGGTAATAGTGCAGGAGAAGTGGAGGGCCGGATGGAAATATTTGAAAGAAGAGTGGAAAGAGTCTAGATGTTCGCAGGAGAGTGAGGTCGCACCGATACAGTCCTCAATATAACGACCGTATAGTGGGACCAGTGAAACTTGAGAATATTTGGGCCGCAACGTAGCCAACGAACAGGTTCGCATAGTTGGGGCCCATTCTCGTTCCCATGGCCACTCCCAAGAAATGCTGGTAAAAATCACTTGCAAACAAGAAGCCGTTAAGTGAGAGGACAAGTTTTGTCACGCGAAGGAGTATGGATGTGTCAGGTTGGGGGTTGGGTCGATGGTCGAGGAAACGTTGGATTGCATGCAGCCTCTTGTGATGAGGGATCACCGTGTATAGACTCTTGATGTCAAGAGTGAAGATAAGTATAGAGGGTCCAGGAGGGAAGGAGAAAGAGGTGAACAAGCGAAGAGCATGGTTGGTGTCATGAATGTGAGAGGGGAGAGAAGCCACTAGGGGGGAAGGATACGGTCGAGATATCTGGAGGTGAGTTCGGTGGGGAAGTTGCAGGCGGAGACGATGGGGCGGCCAGAGTCATTGGGTTTGTGGATTTGGGGGGTGTAAATTGTGGGAGTGCGAGGAGTGGGGACAATGAGGTTAGAGGCGGTGGGGGATACGGGGGAGGAGATGAGGTCATGGATAGTGGAGGACACAGTCTGTTTGTAGCCGGGCGTGGGGTTGGAGGGCAGAGGGCAGTAGAAGGAAGTGTCTTGAAATTGGCGGAGAGCTTCCGCCATATAGAGGTCCGAACTCCACACCACCACGTCTCCTCCATTGTCAGCCAGTTTTAAGGGAGAATAAGTAACCCCCTGATAAAATGGAACATCATTGCTAAAGCCAGAAAATAGAGAGGTACCAAATGTGACCTCTGTATCACTGAAAAACTAAATATTATACAGTCAACAGATAACATCCTAAATATTATGGATGAAACCTCTTCCTGCATACACAAGCAATATTTCACACTTAGGCACTTCAAAGAGGAACCACTACCCACGCCACTATACCCACGAGTATAATTCTTATCCCAGAACGTCAAAATTGAATATATACAATACAAGAACTTCACACATAGAAGAAACATGCCCTAATAACGAACCATCTCAGCACACAAATATACGAACATCACATATACCAAGAATATGATATAATGGAAATAAATTTATTATCCAATATGACTGTTTTCCCAAAAGTCAAAACCAAGGGAGATAACCAAACAAATGGTGTCATCCAAGATTAGCTCACCTTGATTTATTGTTTTATTAGATTTCTGCGAATTCACAAGGCTTTGTGTTTTCATTCAAAGTGGAGATGATCACCATTCCTCCATGTGATCGGCTTGAAAAAATTGTTAAGATATTAAGATATTTTTCTTAACATGAAACCAATGGTAGCCTGAAAACACAAATAAAGAAATTTTATCTACCAATGTGGTGATGAGCACTCATTCCCATCATTCAATATTTACGCATGTAAATATATAAATATACATATATATATATAACCCAGTCTTATTCAAATGTGTACTACTTTTCTTCCGGTCGAAGAAGGAGGTTCTGCGTATGCTCTTATATGCATATATAATTGTAGATGCGGGCAATACAAATTTGTGCTTATATAACTTACGTTTATTTTAATATAGGTCGTAGTATTATATTACTTTTCCTCGAACTGAGTTTTTCTTTAATCGAGCTTTATTCTCACCCCCTTCCATCACAATCCATTTTTCTCTTAATTTGATAAGAGTAATTTATATATTCAAGTAGATGTTAAACTCACATTTACACAGGCAACTTTCCTTTCCTTTTTAATGTTCAAAGCGGAAGAAAATAAAACCCATAGATATATCAGTGAAATAGGCACAGTATTTCTAGCATCCGCTGACTTACAAGTGTATATAATCTTACTGAATTCGATTTTTATAGTTGTCTTCCGGCTAAAAAATGTGTCCGTTAAAACTATTCTTTTTGTCTATATTTTTTTACTATCTAGCTACCGGAAAACACGAGTTTAAAGCGGGTATATAATATATTTAATATATATGTTTGAAGTTGTTTATAATTCGGTTAGTTTACATGACATAAATTGCTTGAAGTTTTTCGCATACAGGACTCATTCATGGAATGATATGTAATAGTCGCTTTCATTCGGTAATATTATTACATACATACATCCTTACATACACATATATGTGGGTGTGCATGTATATGTATGCACACACACACACACACATACACACACACACACACACACACACACACACACACACACACACACATATATATATATATATATATGCATATATGAGTACAGGACGCCACCAACACCTTTTAAGGCGGTGCTCCAGCATGGCCGCAGCCAAATGAATGAGACAAGAAAAAAACATATATCAGTGAAAGCACCCGGTCACCGCATGACAGTCACAGGTTATTTCCAATAGAATGAGATCAAATGATATGGGAGTTTCGGAGCCCATGACAAATATTTCCCATCTGCTATGAGCTATATGTGTACTGTTATGCACCAAGAAACTATATGAAAGGATCTATCAAGGCTCACATTTAGTTACAATTATAATTCTCCTTTCTAGCGATTCGCTAAATCAGCCATAGATTTCTATGATGATAATTTATATACCGATAAAGAATCAAGTCCGTAATCTGCCAAGGTCGAGCCAGACCTTACTGATGAAGCAACAGAAATAGCTGAAACTGACTGTCATTATAAAGAATTCTCGAAAGGTACTTTCGGACGATGACAGTCCCTGCCAGTATATACATGTATACAATTATGTGCTTTCACTACAGTATTAGAGTATTTTAGTTCCTATTTCTATCTATATAGGCGTTTCTAACACCCTAGTCACATTTAATAACGATTATAGTTTTCCATTTTGGTGAAACAAAGCAAACTGTAGTGTACATGAATTATATATATATATATATATATATATATATATATATATATATATATATATATATATATATATATATATATATATATATATATATATATATATATATATATATATATATATACTGTCTTGTTCTCACTGTCGTGTTCTTGTTAACACTTTCACCCTCCGCAAAAAATTACAAATTTTATTCGGTTTGCTTCGCGGGAAAGACTGTTCCAACGAAGTCGCGTGTTGTCCTTACCTTCGAAACGCGGAGTAGATGGAACAGGGACAACTGAAGAAGGGAAATATTCTTTATGTTGCATGGCTCGTTTCTCTGTTTGTTTTCTTTCGTTGTTCGAAAAAAAGTTCGTTTTCCGTTTTCGTCTTTGTTTTCGTTTCTCATTGTGGTTAACGTTTTTTTTTTTGTGATGTCCTGTACCCATATATGAATGTATGTGTACATATAGATGTAGGTATGTATATATGTATGGATATATGCATATATCTATATATTATTTATATATATACATATATATATATATATATATATATATATATATATATATATATATATATATATATATATATATATATATATATATATACATATATATATATATATATATATATATATATATATATATATATATATATATATATGTTTATATACCTTATATATGTATATATATATATATATATATATATACGAGATCTGATCAATAAGTATCCGGAGTGTTGCTATAGTTATAAAGTTAAACCACGCAGAGTAAAGCCGTTTGGCAAAGATTGACATTAACCTCTGAAGGTGTGTAGCGTATGATTGTTGCATTGCATTGACCATGACAGAAAGTTGTCATGGCGATACCTGCACAGAAACCTACGCAAAGTTGCAGAAAGTGCATGGAGGGGATTGTATAAGCCGCACGCAAGTGTAAGAGTGGTTCAGATGTTTCCAAGATGGCCGAAAATTATCAATATCGATGAATGTTGTGGGAGACTCGCAACCAGCAGAACTGAGAAAAACTTCGCAGATATGTGTGCATTTGTGAGGTGAAATCGTCGAATCACTATCCGTGTTTTATCAGAAGATGTGCAGTTACGGTGCAGTTAAGTACATCATCACTGAAGATTTGGGTATGAGATGCCAAGTTTGTGACAAAATTGTTTCCAGATGAACAAAAAACACTTGGATTTCAGTTGCACAAGATCTCCTTGATTTTGTCGAGAACAATGAAAACTTTTCAAAAACTTTGCGTAGGTCTCTGAGCATGTATCGCCAAGCCTTTGGCAAAATTTGATGCAGATATTCTGCTCAGTTTTCTGTCATGGTCAATGCGACAATCACACGCTACACACCTCCCTTCCAAGCACTTCTGTAAACAGCGGAAGTGAGGTAGAACGTTAAAACTTTGTGCACATGTAAAGTAGAGACCACGTTCAATCTATGCGAGTTGGCTTTACTCTGCGTGCTTTAGCTTCGTTATTATGGTAACAGTCCGGTTACTTATTGATCAGACGTATACGTGTGCATGTATACATACATGCACTAGCAAATTAAATAAAGAATATCGTGCATAGTATAACACAGCATGGAACAAAAACCCAGTGCGGCGAAAATCATAAACATTATGCCTGAAAGCATAAAAGTCACTCCTATACAAGCGATAGATATATATTTTTGAGTCATGTCAGGTAGGTTTTTACTTTTTATCTGTTACATGTTTCACTCATTAGACAGCGGCCATGCTGCGGGACCGCCTTGGAGAATTTTTACTCGAATCAAATGCACCCCGCCCCAGTACATTTTTAAGCTTGATACTTAAGTAACGGGAACGTTAAGCTACGGGAATGTAAACTGACCAACACCATTGTCAAGCGGTGGTGGGTGACAAACACACACAAACACACGTACACGTATATTTATATATATATATATATATATATATATATATATATATATATATATATATATATATATATATATATATATATATATATATATATATATATATATATACAAATTTAGTAAATGGAGTAAAACGCATATGTTAAATGAATTCTTTTATTTGCAACATATGTTTCGAAGATTACAAATTGTACCTTCCAATTTAAATTAGACTGGCTAATTCTATCCACATCTTTACCATATGACAAAGGTAAAAAATTCTACCCAGTATGCAATACGGAACTGTTTTTCATTTTATTCTCGAAGAATAAACTGGTGAACACGTTCATCGAAAACTCATACAGATGTAAACACTGGCAGCAACACGTATTTTTTTCCCTTCAGGTAAAAAAAATACCTATTTATATAAAGCTGACAACTCAACTTGTAACATATTAGTTCCTCAAATAATTCAAGAGACACATGTTAATTATACCTTTATATGTAAAAAGATATGGCAGACTTATCTCGCTTGATATATGTTATCTAAACACTATTTATTTTTGAACCCAAATTAGAAACCAATAACATCTATAAACATATACTCAAACATTACTTTCAGTTCAACTTAACATAAACATTACTTCCTACGATGTTCAATACGTTGTGCTCAATTAACCTTATTCACTTGATTTCATACTTTTTCCGTACATCCATATCATTCATTTACTGCTTTCACTTCATTCAGCAAATATAGGAATTATTTATCCTGTTCCAAGTTGTATTAACGGCATTATTCTACGTCTACGAATTCCAATTGTCCTCGTAAACTTTCTTAGACACATCTAAGATTCTGAAAACAATCCTAGTTCACTTGTTTACGTTCATCGTAAGATGAATCCAAAACATATAAATATTCTCTTCTCTCTGCTCTATGACGTATAAATTACTGAACAATATAACATTCTATTTTTCTCTTGGAAAACCTCTGCACCAACAGATATAGAACCTGATTATCGAAGTAAACTTTGGTAATAATATTAACTTAGTCTTTACAAGTAATTTTTACTCCTTTAACCCCTTCTTTTTTCTCCTTTCATTTCCATCTAACTTAACAACATAATCTATCTCTGTAGATTAATTATCAATCATTTAATATCTTACTAATTAATACAAGCATCATTTTCCTATACATATAGCACTGCTTTAATATCAATCACAACACGACTACCGTGTGGATATACGTACAAATGTGTGTGTATATATATGCGTGTATGTGTCCATATGTATACATATGTGTGTGTGTATATATGTGTATGCATGCTTGTATGTATATGCATGTGTGTACACATTTATGTATATGTATAGAGTTGTGTATGTGTATGTATATATATATATATATATGCGTGTGTGTGTGTATGTGTATGCACATGTATGTATGGGTGTATGTATATATATATATATATATATATATATATATATATATATATATATATATATATATATATGCTTATATACATTTATGTCAACACTGTTTGTATAAATACAAGACTAACTCCCTTTTACGGTCCCATTATAAATAAAACATTCTTCTCCAATCTTTATCGGATTTAAATCATCTTATTATCTCCCAACTCTAAACTCTAAATTTCCTTTTTTCTTTTTTTTTTCTTCTCTTCTTGCCCAACGTACTGTATCGTAGCATTCCAACATCCAACGGTTTTTTTCAAATAAGTTACGTCGCAATCTTCTCTACCTACAGTTATCACATTCGGTTAAAATGTCTTACGGTTAAGCTGGTTCCTATGTATTTCCCTGATGAGAAGATTACATCCTTATCAACATCACCTATTCCTATGGAAGTTACAATTTGTAATCTTCGAAACATATGCTGGAAATAAAAGAATTCATTTAAGATATGCGTTTTACTCCATTTACTAAATTTGTATATTTACTCAAGTACCCAAAATAACAAGGAGTGACACACACACACTCCCACACTCACACAAAACACTCCCACGCACACACACAGATGCACACATACATACACACACATACGCACACATACGTACACACCCTCACACATACATACGGTTGCTCTCACACACACACACACCACAAGGACGATCAAAACAACACATACACACTCAGACAAAGAGATATACGCACAGTCTCACGTACAAACACCTAACATCCCCACCGACACAAAAAACACTCAAACACACACTCATATACACATTCCACAATAAACTCTGGGACCAATAAAAACGGCACACACACACACATACACACACACCCACACCCACACACACGGACACAAACACACATATATACACACACATAGAGATGTGCACAAAACCAGTCCCAAAAACCAGTGAACCATGACAGACTGTCACAGACTAACCAAAAATAAAAAAATCTTCTTTAACTCTTCTTCCCTCCCACCCCAGCTAGCCAGTCATACTGTCTCTTAAGACAGTAAAACATTCCTTCAATATACACAAGAGAAAAAGGCCAGGTCAGTTCCTTCTCAATTTCATTCGATTGTCAAAGAATATGTATAAGAATATGTATATGTATTTTTCCATATGTTTATTTTCATACACTGTTTTTAACATTGTTTTTAACAATTTCACCTTAATATCAGAGAATGTGTGACAATCAGTATGTAACACTACAAAGTTCATACAAAGCTTTATACTTTAAATATATTTTATCATCAAAGAATGTATATATGCATTTTAATACTCAGACTGTTTTTTAACATTTTTTATTATTCTCAAAGACTTTTGATAATCTTTTTCTAAAAAAGTGAAACCGGTTAGGTAAATAAATATTTTTAAAAAATAAGTGCATTTTCAAACCTTCTTTCATATATATATATATATATATATATGAGAAATAATTAAGATTGTAGTTTATTTAGGTATTTTAGTTGAGGCGCCACGCCATTCCGGTATTATCCACACACCTCGAAGTAAGGTGTATATAAGTTTCTTGTACTTTGTATCTGAGTTCCACCATTCTGCTTAAATAATGGAACTGCAAATACAATATCCTTATGTATCTCACGTCTGTTTTCATTCCTCCACTTCACTCTGTATTTCATATCTTCTCTATAATAACTATTACTTTTCTCGCACATTTTCTCGCACCGTCTCTGATGAAGGGATATATAAAATATCCCGAAAACAGCTGTAAGATCTTCTCTTTATAAGTATTCTGAAAACTATTAACAACCTTGGATTTTTTATCTCATTTTGTTAATTTTTTTTATATATGCATGCTAATACACGACCTACATTGGACGTATCATTATCGAACCTAGAGCTTAACTATGGTCTGTCCATAGCACTTACTCAACATTACCTGACACTTTTGGGTCTTCTTGACACCAATACCTTATACCCTCGATATATATACACATGTATGCGACGGGCTTCGTTCAGTTTCCATCTCCCAAATCCACTCACAACTCATTTGGTCGGCCAGAGGCTATAGTAGAAGACACTTGCCCAAGCTTCTAAGCAGGGAACTGAAACCTGAACAGTGTAGCTGGGAAGCAAGCTTCTTTATTTCATAAATTGGCTATTGAAGCCCGTACATAGATGGGACAAACAAGGACAGTCAAGAGTGTGAAGAAGTTGCTTATTACGAATGAAAAAGTTTCGAATGATAAAATATAAATGGCATGCGTTTAAAAATTATATATTTTTTTCTTTTAAAAAAGTTTCAATATAAACTTGATGATCATTGCAAATTTTGCAATGTGTGAATGAAGAAAAGACATCCACCCGCCAGGTTCGAACCTTTACTTTTCCTTCTGACCGTCAGCTAAGTTCAGCTAAGTCTAGGATAGAAGAGAACCTACTTAAGGCATTAGAAGAGGCATTGAGATTGATCTCTGCATCCCAAATTTCGGCAGCAAGAACGGCTTTGGACCGTCACCTCAAAGCCAAACATGAGGGGTGTAGGGTTCGGGCTAAAGTACGTGCATCGGGCCGCGAGGGAATTAATGTTGCCGGGTGGGCCCATCCGTTTTTGTGGGGGATGTCGACGGGGATTGTGTCAACGTTCTTTTTGTCGAGCCTTGAACAAGAGTGTACTCTCCCGCGACCGCCTCCATAATGTCATCTGGGGGAGTTGCACTTTTACTGTCAAGTGCCGGTGACGTTGAGGGGGTAGGTATTTCTGTTGTTGTTGGGACTGGTGTGTGCGTGGGTTGAGGCTTTTGGAATACTATTGTGGGCACCGCAGTTGGGGGAGTGGGTCTTTGCTAGTGTAGGGGCTGGTGTGTGTGCGGGTTTGGGAGCAGTATTTTTGGTTTGTGAGGGATAAGGTGTATGTGTATTCACAGAAACTTGGGCCTTTACATTATCTTCTTTCTTTCCCGCGTCGCAGTCAACCCTTATGTGGCCTTTTCGGTCACATTTAAAACATCTAGGTTTTTGTCCTCAACAGGAATTTTGATGGTCATGACCTCGCCCACGAGCACTCCTTCAAGAATCTTTTCTAGGTCTTCTGGTGCCGCTTGAATGATGGCCGCAATGCTCTGTCGAGCATTTTTTTTGGGGGGGGAGTGTTAGCTGTAGGACATTAATTTTATCTTCCCTGTTAAACGACAAGGCGGCCATCACCCACGCGGCATCAACCTCCAGCGGTACCTCTGTCACCCTGACACGGGACGTGCGTCGCCCATATAGATTGGTAGAAGCACCACTTGTTTTGTCTTCAACAGGCTGACAAAGTGCACGCGGGCCATCTCTGTTCTGAATCTGGCTTCTATTGTGCCAAATTTCCTTCCTCTTGTTATGTAACAAATATGTAACAAATATCTTTCATTTCTTTTGTTGTGTTGGTGGAAGGTGATATTGTTACCTCCCCCCCCCTCCTCTGTCATTCTTTTAAACATTTCCTGGAGTTCCCCCAATGGGATCTCCAGACTTTCCTCATAATTCGTTGAATTTGCAATGAACCCTGGATCTGCCATCACTCAGCGCAAATGCCTCGGCAACCCCTTCAATCTTGTTAAATCCACCTTAATGATTCCATTCCACGAGTTTATCTCGTTATCAAGATTTTCATTTCCTCCGTCATATAGTATTATATATTTTTCATTACCGGTCAAGGGTGGGGAAATTTGGGGCTCCTGTGTGTTTCAATTGTTTTTTTTTCTTTTTCATGTTAGACTGGGCATGGGGAGGGTTTCTGTCTGTACGGAGTCGTTGGGAAAGAGTGGTTGTGGGTGAGGGCCGGGTGGATGTGGGTTGGGGGTCACCTTTTACTATGTGTGTACTTTTCCTTCTCTTCCTACTATTTTCTCCACCATTTCCCATCAGGCATTCGATCCTTCCTCCTCGACGCTGGTGCCTGTCTTCTGTGGTTCCACCTCACCTGCTGCTTCCTCCACAGGCAGTGTAGTACCAGCCACTTTTTCCTTCTGTCACTCTTTGTCCTTTTCTAGTGGTGGAGGACACTCCGCTCTAATGTGGCCCTTCAGGCCACATTTATAGCATCGACTCTACCACTGTGATACTTTCGACTACTTTTTCGATGTTCTCCTCCGCGATTTACCCCCCAACCCATGTTAAGGGTTTTTCCCTTCCAGTTCTTGTGAGGTGTTCTGGTTGCCTATGGGACCACCACCTTCTCCTCCATTCCAAGTAATATAACAGCCACCAGCCAGGCTACATCCACCTCTGGGGGTATTTCCTACGCCCTAACCCTGGAAGCACGTCTCCCAAGGTATACGTGTAGAACTACTTCATTCGTTTTCAGCAGTGTTGCCGAGTGCAGCCCGGCGGTAGCTATCTTTTCGAACTGCACCTCAATCGTTCCAAATCTTTTACCTCTGGCAAGGTACGAGATCCCTTGCCAGACTGGTCTTTACGCCTTTTCTATCTGTACCGTTTTCAATTTTCCAATCTGCCACCGAGTACGTCCTATAAACTATCGTTCTTTCCGCTGATTTCTTTAAGACTTCTTCTGTGGGGAACGCCTTCACTCCGCCCCCTCCCTTTCCAGCATTTCCTTATACTTGTTTACGTCCTCCAGCCTTACGTCTTCGTACTTTTCCTCCGTCACCGCAGCATAACTTCTTTCTTCCAAAGCCTTGTCTATCCTCTCCAGGCACTCCACCATCTCCTCCTCTGAAGACATATATTCCGAGCAAGGGCAGCCTTCAATGCTCGAGACAGAACAACTCAAGCTTTCACAACTTCTTGTTCGACATACCTCCATCACACAAGAAGAAAAACGTCGCACAACCAAAAAGGCACGCGCAGCCAAAAAGTACGTCTATATCACACAAATCCAACAATGCAACTGAACAACCATAAAACGGAAGCAAGCTTCTTACCACACAGCGATGCCAGTGCCTTCCTGTTAAAAGCGAAAGAAACTATATCGTTTTGTTTGTTTGTTTGTTGTATTTTACCAAAGTAGCTTTTTCTTTCTCTTTTAGAGCAGTCAAACAAACACCTAAAGATTCACATATTAGCTCGCTCTGTCATATATTTAAGAAATATATAAATGAACTGTTTTCAATTGCTATACCGCTGGTCAGTGCCTTCTAACTGTTTAAAATGTATTTGATTAATAAATTCAAGAAAGGGATAAAACTCTTTTACAAGAATTTTATCAAGAAGCCAGTGTGTAAAAAAATTCATAAGGGAAATTTCTATTCCCAAGAATATAATTATACGTTTATATTTATATAAGGGGCATTACTACAGAATAATAATGCCACACAGTGGACTTCTCAAAATAAACACATTTTTAGTACCGAATGCGAGGAAACACAACCAACAGAAGAAAAGGTGATTTTCTTCTGTTGGTTGTGTTTCCTCGCACTCGGTACTAAAAAAATGTGTTTATTTTGAGAAGTCCCCTGTGTGGCATTATTATTCTGTAGTAATGCCCCTTATATAAATATAAATGTTTAAAATGTATCTTCAGAAGGACTTCAAAATGCCTTTCATATTTATCTGTTTCTTCCTCTTTTTTTTTCTTTTAGGAGTAAAGAAAAAAATAATGGATAATGTTACAGAAAACTGAGTAAGGAAAATACATATTCAATGAAAGAAAATAGATATAGAAAATAGATATAGGCACAGGAAAGAAAATATATAGGCGCAGGAAAGAAAATAGATATAGAAAATAAATATAGGCGCAGGAGTGGCTGTGTGGTAAGTAGCTTGCTTACCAACCACATGGTTCCGGGTTCAGTCCCACTGCGTGACACCTTGGGCAAGTGTGAGTGGATTTGGTAGACGGAAACTGAAAGAAGCCCGTCGTATATATGTATATATATATGTGTGTGTGTATATATTTGTGTGTGTGTGTTTGTCCCCCCAACTTCGCTTGACAACCGATGCTGGTGTGTTTAGGTCCCCGTAACTTAGCGATTCGGCAAAAGATACATTAAGTACTAGGCTTACAAAGAATAAGTCCTGGGATCGATTTGCTCGACTAAAGGCGGTGCCCCAGCATGGCCGCATTCAAATGACTGAAACAAGTAAAAGAGTAAAAGAGAGATAGAGAGAGTAATTTGGAGTGAGGCAAGAGAAAACTGATTAAGAAAAAATAGGCAGCTAGATTTCTTGTTTTCTTTTTTTTTCTTTTCTTTCCTAAAACATACTTTGACAGTAAATTGAAAAGCTCAAGTGATTACGAAAAATTACCACTATCTCCTCACAACACTCTCTTAGGGCAGTGATTCTCAGCCATTTTTTCTTTTACTTATGGACGCCTTTGATTGCGATTTTACTTAGTGGTTGGGCATGGGATACCCCATAGCCGTTTGAAGTTAAAAAAAAAATCTTTATGTTTATATAATTAGATATTGTCAGGAACTGTATTTAAAATTTGTTAAAATATTTTGCGTATAACCAATTTATCTGCAATAAATTCTAACAAAATCTTATATGGACGCTCAAGGGCCATATAGACCCCGCATGAGCACCACTGTGTCAGAAGGTATTGATGCTTGCGCTGAAAATATTTGACATCAAAGACATACCAACCGTGATAGCCCGCTAATTTTTTCTCCTGCATAATATATTTAAAACTAAAGCTTCTTCTCATTCTTTTAAAATAAGATAATGCATATATGCCTATTATTTTTAGCAGGTTTAGTGATTCCATAAAGCAGAGGTCCTCAACCATTTTTTTCTTATGAAACCTTTTGATTACTATTTTAATCTGGTGGACCCCCCTTAGACATTTGATGTTTAAAAACTAGTCGTATAGGAACTTGTCTCAAAATTCCAGTTTTGTTTTTCACACATTCACTTGTGTAGATTGAACTATGTAAAATGTGCGAGAAAGAAACCAGTTTGTTTGAAGTCGGTTAGCTGGCAGAAACGTTAGCACGCCGGGCGAAATGCTTAGCGGTATTTCGTCTGCCGCTATGTTCTGAGTTTAAATTCCGCTGAGGTCGACTTTGCCTTTCATCCTTTCGGGGTCGATAAATTAAGTACCAGTTACGCACTGGGGTCGATGTAATCGACTTAATCCCTTTGTCTGTCCTTGTTTGTCCCCTCTATGTTTAGCCCGCTGTGGGCAATGAAGAAATAAGAAACCAGTTTGTTTCTTACAATACATACGTCTAAAGCACACACGTCTCAGTACACACGTCTAAAGCAAAAAAAATTTCAGAGGCCCTTAAAATACTTTTGTGGATCCCCAATTTATTATTTACTTACGTGGACCCCAGAAAGGACACTCAGGGGCCAAATGGAGTCCGTTGAGAATCACTGTTATAAAGCTACCTTGTTGATTCATTGGTGTTGAGACCGCTGTCCTTCTGGTGGTTGACGTTACTTTTAATGATAGTAGGTGAGGTGGTTTTTAATACTAGCGCTCTTATCAGTTGTGATAATGGTGTTGCGGGATGAGCAATTTGACAGTTCCGATGAGAATATTTTTCTTCCTATATTTATTCATAACTGCAAATGCTGTGCGGTTAAAACAGTTTGCTTATCAATCATGATGATTTGAGTTCAATACCAATCCGTGAGCAAGTGTCTCTACTACCATTGCTTGGGGCTGACCAAAGACGTTTGAGTGGATTTGGGGAACGGATATTTACCCAAAAGAGCTAATTTTGTAGGATTGTGGGTGTGTGTGTGTGTTTTCGTATTTATATATGTTTTCCCTTCAACCGCTCGACCACTAGTGCTGGTTTGTTTACGTCACCAGAAATTAGCGATTCGACAAAAGATACTGATAGAATAACCATACATAAAAAGATAAGTATTGCAGTTGATTTGTTCAACCAAAGCCTTTAAAGGTGGTGTCCCAGCGTGACAGCAGTTCAATGACTGAAACAAGTAAAATATAAGATATATTTACATTTACAGAATATCGGGATCGTCAGCATACGATAGAGGAGTGTTATTTCATCTATGACGTAACTGACCGGTGGCACTCACTTAAAACCTAGTATTACAGATCAAAATTACAAAACAAGACAAATAAAAGATCATGTATGCAATGACACTTCAATCAAAAAACAACTAAAGAAGTGTCAGACACTTTATTTTAAGGTGTCCATCAGACGACTCAACGCAACAGGTGCAATCTCCTTATCAAGAAAGAGAGACAGGCTATAAACAACAGGAAGGAACGACTTAAAGTAGACTGGTAACTATAGCAGCACCAGTCTGCGTATGCCACCGTTCTCTTCTTCCCTTTCTTCCTTAAACATCTGAGCAACGACCTTTTCTATCTCTCACTTCTTTAAATGTCCTGAAGAAAGGGTTATAGCCCCAAAATATAGAAGTATAAAGTAAAAATACTTTTTTGTTTTGCTTTCTTTTGTTTTTCTAGTTTACTTTATATCTACTCGCATTGTTTCGATTTTACAAATCACTTTAAAATATAGTGCTCATTTTCCATTATAGCAACGGAATGTACTTATATTTACTCATGGTGCTTAAAGCCCAATAACTATTGGCAGATCCATTTGAGAGCTTAAAACATCAGGACAAACAACTACTACCCCCCTTCGGGAGCATGATATAGATATTCAAAATAGTGCTTGACAGTTGGAAATCCTCCCGTCTTTGCAAGCTGTTGTTCACATATAATAATTAGCTATGTGGATATTGTGCTGTCACGGTAAGAATATAGTGTGAATGTAGGTTATCAACAGTCAAGTAGAGGGTGAGTGAGTAATAGCAAGAAAAATATAATGTGAGAAGGATACGCTGTTTTGTCTGTTAGCTTCACTGAAATGGCATACACAAAGGAATGCATGAGGATGGGAAACGTAAAATAAAATTAAATCGGACTATGTGGCCCAACAAGACAAGGCAGATATCATTGAGAAGAATGCGACTGTTGAGCAATATTTATGATTCAGATATGTTATTGATCACCTGATCTTTGCTTACAATTCTGTTTTTTTTTCTTTTTAGAAATGAAAAACACACACATACACTCACACACACATACACATATATATATATACATACATATACAGCGTCATGCATACACATACACACACACACACACTCAAATACACACATACACATATATACATGTAAACATTACGGCAAACGGAAATAGGATCTTGCTGTTTAAAATCATTGTCTAGAATTAAAAGAATGAACACATCCTGGATCACAAATGCTATCTCGTACATGTTATAACTTCCTCTGCTTACAGTTGCATTTTACAATTGCAAAAAGTATCAAGAATTATTTTTCAACGCGGAATAATTCCAACCAATTCACAACCCAGAGACGTCGAAGTCTTCATTGGAAAATGGTCATCACCAGATTTGTTAAAAATTACTTCCATTTAATTATCTTTTTATCACAGTATAAAACACAATTCTTTACGTTTTCTTTTTTTTTTTTTCAATATCTAACATTCTTTGGTCATCTTCAAAAATCTTCTTCCTTTTCTATTTTTTTTTATCTTTCTCTGTTACGCAGAAGGCAGAGTAGGAATAATTAAGAAATGGAAAAAGTGACTTGTAATAATACTCTTGCAGCTATAGTGAGACAATGCAGCCGTTGAGGAGATTGTTGCTGTTGCTATTGCAGCTGCGGTTGATGTTGATGTTGTTGTCGTTGCTACTACTAAAACTGGTGATAATGATGGTGGTGGTAGTGATGATGATGATGATGATGATGATGATGATGAGGTGAGGAGGGAGAGGATGAGGGGAGAGCGAGAATATGAATGAGAAGGAGGAGGATGAAGACGAAGAAGATGACAAAGATGACGATGGCAACGATGATGACGATGACGATGACAAAGATAGCATTGATGAAGACGACGACGACGACGACGACAACGACGACGACGACGACGATGACGATGATGATGATGATGGTGATGATGATGATGGTAATGATGATGGTGATGACGACGACAATTACGATGATAATTGTGTTGGAGGCAGAAAAAAAGAGTACGAAGTAGAGGAAATGAAGAATGAGCAAGATGAGAGAAGGAGAAGGAGAAGAAATAGATGAGGAGGGGATAGGTGGCGAAGGGGGAGGCGGAGAGAGGAGGAGGACGAGGTAAAAAGGACGAGGCGGAGGAGGACGTGGGGAGGAGGTCGAGGGGAGTAGGCCTGGGTGGAGAGGAAGAAGGTTGCGTTGGATGTTTATTGATCAGTTTAATGGTTTCAGGCATCGGAATAAAGTTAGTTAAAGTTGATGAGACTTCGTTAACAAAACGAGAGAGAGCAAAAGTACATGAATTCGTCCATTGATTTCTTTCTCCATTCTTTCATTTCTTGTTTGGAGGAGTTAGTTATTTGTATACTCGTTTATTTTTGTGACTTATTTAGTTTTTAAAATTAGGAACAGAAACAAACGGAAAAAGAACGAGAGAGTTAGAGAGAAAAAGAAACCTTCTAAATATTTTATTGAAGCAAACGCTGTAGTGTATAACAAACAACACAAAAATGCACAATAGGGCGGAGAGAAGATCACTAGAATAGCGGGAGTTAGTAAGATTCATGGATAAACTCCCTGTGACTACATCCGGTTGGTACAGTTCAGAGAAGAATCATATTTCAAATTATTCAAAATGAAATTTCATATGCATACACACACACGCACACACACTTTACTTATTTCAGACATATGATTGCAGCCATGCTGGAGCACCACCTAGTGGGGTTTTAGTCAAACAAATCGACCCGACGTCTTTTCTTTGTAAGTGTAGTACTTATCCTCTTTTGCCGAATTTATAAGGTGCGGGGACATAAATACACCAGCATCGGTTATCAAGTGATGGTGGGGAGGACAAACACAGACACATACACAAATACATAATACTTACATACATACATACATACATACATACATACATACATACATATATACATACATACATACATATGTATATGCTTGGAGTGACCAATTATAAACGCCATTGGGACCCCTACACAAAGTACATGAAACTTATGTATACACCATTCTGCTTAAATAATGGAACTGGAAATACAATATCCTTACGTATCTCACGTCTGTTTTCATTCCTCCACTTCACTCTGTATTTCATATCTTCTCTATAACAGCTATTACTTAAAAATTTTCGCGCACCGTCTCTGATGAAGGGATATATAAAATATATACCTTCTCTTTATAAATATTCTGAAAACTATTCACATTCTTGGACTTTTTTTTATCTCATTCTGTTAATTTATATATATATATATATATATATATATATATATATATGTGGGGGGGGGGTGTATGTATGTATGTATGTTTAATATAAACAGCAGTTTGAATTGTTTCACCAAAAAGAAGAATTATATTTCTCACTAAATGTGGCAAGGGTGTTTAGCAATCTAGGTGTTTCTAACACCCTTGTCTCATTTAGTGATATACATAATTCTCCTTTGTGGTGTAACATTGCAACTTCTGTTCATATTAATTTTTATGTATACACATCACCGAATTGCTAAATCATTCATAAATTTGGATGACGAAAACATAAGGTTGCTTTATGCAAAAGTGTGGTAAGTCCAAAACGTTGTTTTTTTTCAGTAAACGACAAAATAGTTTCGCCATTCCATAGCAAAACCGTTGTACTACACTTTGACAATTTTTGATATCTCGGCATCTGAAGCAGCTGAAAATATAATAGTTTGACCAATAGAACCGGCTATTGCAAGCAAAAATAAATATTAAAAAAGACGCATTTGGCCAAATTTGGACATATGACAGTTTAACATAATAACAACGACATATACTAGTAGAGATGCGAGTCCGGAAAAAACCGAAGATTCTAGTCAGTCTTAGTTGTGGCAACGGAAATTACCGAAACTGACATCAGTATTAAGATTTCTCGATCGTCAATCCCAATCGTCAGTTTGATGGCATGCAGTGCTCTGTCATTCAATAATAATAGTAACTATTATCACGAAACCATCACAAAGCAGGAATTAGGATTCCGTAAAAGACATTGAAAGGAAACAATGTTTTAATATAAGCCATATAAGGAAACCGAAATTTTTTTTATATCTCTCTCTCTCTCTCTCTCTCTCTCTCTCTCTCTCTCTCTCTATATATATATATATATATATATATATATATATATATATATATATATATATATATATATATATATATATATATATATATATATATATAAATATATATACATATATATATGGAAAAAAAAAAACAAAGTAGAAAATGCTAAAATACTTTTATAAAGGACATTACAGAACCGGTTTCGATCCTTAGCTTCCCTCAGATTCACCGCCACAGTAAAACCTGTATAAAAATGTAAACATATTTACTGCAATACCTCTTTACGAAAGCTGCAGACCTGTGAGTAAAATTTTAATCACATATGCAATCATATCTCTACAAATCGTCTATACATATGCACGTTACTGTTTCTTGTCGGTCTCCCGACTATACATCAGAAATAATTATAAATACGAAACATACTTCAATACAAGTCCATGTGTGATGTTCAATCAAAAAGTAAACGTTGTAAAGACGGACCCATCTCTTAATGTCACTGCCTAAACGAATAACAAATCCAAATTTTTTTTAAAAAATAACGATGGACAGATAACCATGAAGCGGTTGATTTATGATTTACTTACACTGCATTGCAACTCTCCTCCAAACTCATACAAGAATAAAACGAACACATCCCACAACGTGTGCCATAGAAGTACGATACCCAAGAGAAGAACACAACCTGCACTTCACAAACAACACATAATGCAAAAACTAATACAACAAAACACCCAAACCCAGCACAAAAGTGTAGCAAGTGATGTAATAAAAAGTTGCTTGAAACTATCAGATGTCGAAAAGTAACAGTGTTGATGACGATGGTGAAGAAAGTCACCCCATGAGAGACTGGAGTTTGTCAGGAAACTCTGGTTGTCGTAGCGAAAATGAGGTTGGACGTTTAAGGGAAGGCCTCTCGCTCGGCACTGGTTCAAAAAAGATGCATACTGACTACAGCTGTCGTTGTAATACAGCATCAGCAGATAATAGAGCAAGGAGGTGGAAGTGGACTAGTGAAGAAAACATGATAGTGATGCAGAGCTACTTAGAAAGTGAACCTAAAAGAAGGGGCTACAGAAAACGGCTTTTAACACTTTGGGTAGAGAAGGGTATGTAAAGTGACTGAGTAGAGACTAGTTGATCAGGCTAATGCTATTAGGAGAAGAAAGTGGATGACAGAATTGGGGGTAGAAGAGATCACAAGAGAACTGGAAAAGAAAGACCAGGCAATAGGAAAGGCAAACAATATAAGAAAGCCAAAGAACCTAAAGGGAAAAAAATAATAGCACTACCATTAAGGAAGGGACAACTGGCACCAGCGACTCAAATGATTTAAGTGAGGAAGATCGGAAGATTTTAGGTGAGTTGCAGGAAGTAATGAGGAAAGAAGTAAGAAAGAGATTACCAGCATTAAAAGGTACCAACAGAAGGAAGCTGTTACATATGACGAGGGAAGTAGATTCTGTTATTAGTAGGATAGATACTAAAAATATAGGAGACACTAACTTATTGATCTATGCAGGGGGGGGGGGGTAGTAGTTACTAGAAGATTAGATATTTTACAAGGAAAGATTAGAAAAGAGCAAATGTGGAAAAGGAAATTACAAAATAAAGTGAAGACTTTAAGACAAGATCTGAGTGGAATAGAAGCCTGGAAACAGAACAAGTTGTGTAACACAAGGTTTAAATCTCCTCTTCAGGAAAAGATATTTAGTCAAAGAGAAAAGATTTTGGTGGGTCATAAAAGAGTTGAAACAGTGCATCATAGCAGTAGCCCATAAGCTTTCCAACTATTGGAAAAAAATAGATCAGTATCAACAGAATAGATTATTTGAGACAGACAAGACGAGCTTTTATAACCAAATGAATAGTGGAGAAGAAAGTATTAAAGATGAAAAACCTAATGCAGAAGCTAGAAAGTTCTGGAGTAATATTTGGAATAAGCCAGTTAATCATAATAGTGATGTAGTATGGTTAAAGAAAGTGAGGGAAGAATTAGTCAGTGAGAAGCAGCCTGATGTAAGACTAATGAGTGCATTAATGTGTAAAGTGTTAGGGAAAATGTCGAATTGGAAGGGTCCAGGACCAGATATAGTTCAAAGGTACTGGTTAAAGAAATTCTGTAGTTTACATGGGAGGCTGGGAGAACAACTTCAGGATTACCCTAATGGAGGAATAATACCAGATTGGATGACTTGAGGAAGAACAGTACTTTTTATGAAAGATAAAAGGTGGGGTAATACAGCTAGCAATTATAGCCTAATCACTTGCTTACCATTAGTGTGGAAACTCTTAACCGGAACGCTTTTAGAAAGCATTCACGAGCACCATGACAACCAGAACTTACTGCCAGAAGAACAGAAAGGTTGTGGGAAGAAAGCTAGAGGAACGCATGGTCTATTATATATAGACAAAGCAGTTCTAAATGAAGTAATATCTAGAAAGAAAAATCTAACAATAGCAGGGATAGCATAAGAGAATTAATTGGCTTTAGCATGAAGAAATGGAAAGTAGATCTCAGATGACAGTCTTAGAGAAAGTTAATATCAAGAGAGGAATTTTCCAAAGAGACTCGTTACCCGATTTAATATTTGTCTGATGCTTGGTTCACCTCACTTTAGTGAGGCAAAGGCAGGGGTATCAGTTTAGAATTATTTGTTCTATGTGGATGACCTGAAGTTTTTTTAGTAAGAGAGGAAAACAGATAGATTCCTTATTACAAACGGTAAAATTCTTCAGTAAAGATATAGACATGGAATTTGGAATAGATACGTGTGCCATATTAGTCAAGAAAAGGGGAACAGAAAAGGCATCCAATTACCATTTTGCCAGACATTAAAATCATTGAAAGGAGAGAGTAATAAGTATCTAGGAATATTAGAATCTTACAGAGTACTTACGATAGAAATGAAAACGAACATTGAGGAGTACAGCAGAAGGGTGAGGAAGCTAATAAAGTGAAAGCTAAATTATCGTGAACGGAGTAGATATATTCTCTCTGTGTCTGCTTTGGGGTGGTAACCTCGGAATGCTGTTAAAGTTTTCTGGTTTTTCTATCTAAGTTTCTCAATTCACTAGTCTTCTAGTTTATTATGTTGAAGCTGTAATTTATGAGTGGTATGGCTATCATGTTTATTCCTATTATCTCATGTTTAGCATTGATTCAGTGTTTAATAGTAGTCTCACTTTCCTCTATTATTCCCTATCAATTTTCTTTCTCATTTAGGTGTGCGGCATTTTAGCTATTTCATCTATTTCTAGATTTGTGTATAGACGATTATGGTCTAATTCTCTGATTTCTGTGTCAAAGTTGAGTGCAATGTTTTCAGGGCTGATTAATTTTCCTCTTCTCAAAGTCACTTTGGCACATTTGTCCAATCCCATGCTTATCCTGGTATCCTTGCTGAAACTATGGCCAATTTTTAGAAGGTTTTTCTCTCCAGTAAAAATTTTTAGACACCCATGTATAGGAGATGATTTATTGTTTGTTTATAGCATTAGTAATCCATGGTGGTTTCATTTAATAACTTTGTTAATAGAGTCAGAGCAAAGTATAAAAGCAATGGGATGAGCAGCGAGTCTCTTTGGAAATTTTTTTCTTCTGATGTGGAGAGTGCAGATTTTAATGGCTTTTAACTCATTTTTCAATGTTTGCTAGTTTTCCAATTTGACATTGCATGTCTGATAGATTTAGTAGTGTTCGATCTACTTTACTTGTGCGGAGACACTCCAGTATCCATGAATGTGAAACGCTAACGAAGGTCTTCCGGTAGTCAATCTAGGTATTGCTTAGCTTTATTTTCCATTTTTTACAGTACTGTATAAGGGCTCGATTCCCCAGTAGCTTCTCTTTACAATCATAAATCCCTTTACGACATCCCTTTTGCTCTTTTGGTAAAATATTGTTGTTTTCCAGGTGTATTATAAACCGGTTATGGAAGCGCACTTGCCCAGTAGTTAGGGCAGCGGACTCGCGGTCGTAGGATTGCGGTTTCGATTCCCAGACCGAGCGTTGTGAGTGTTTATTGAGCGAAAACACCTGAAGTTCCACGAGGCTCCAGCAAAGGATGGTGGCGAACCCTGCTGTACTCTTTCACCACAACTTTCTCTCACTCTTTCTTCCTGTTTCTGTTGTGCCTGTAATTCAAAGGGTCAGCCTTGTCACACTGTGTCATGCTGAATATCCCCGAGAACTATGTTAAGGGTACACGTGTCTGTGGAGTGCTCAGCCACTTGCACGTTAATTTCACGAGCAGGCTGTTCCGTTGATCGGATCAACTGGAACCCTCGTCGTCGTAACCGACGGAGTGCCAGCAATTATAAACCGGTTATAGATAACTGACATGAAGGTTTTGTAAGTTGTTGACGGGCATGCTGGGTACATTTTGTTTAGTTTTATTCGGTATTAAACGTGTTTGCTCTTCAAGCAACCAGTTTGGTGTTGATTCTGGCTTGCTTATTGTCAATTCAAATGCTGCTGCTATGTGTGGATGGGTGTTGGTGATATATTTCTATCAAAGGTTGGGGAACTTGTCTATTCCTAGATACTGGAAGTCCTCAATGTGTCCGTGATTTCCTGTGTTGTGATGGTGGGCTATGTTTGTGGTCTTATTTTCCTTTCTTTCCTTTCCCTATTTGCCCATTGAGTATTTTGTTGTGCTGATCTTATTTGATCCATATTCCTTCCCAACATGACTGAATCTCTGAAGTTGTTGGCATGTCAACTATTGATATGGGTTTTTTTCTGTTTTTTTTTCTCTTTCTAATGAAGTTTCTGAAAATTCTTTGTGTTTATTTTAAATTCTTAATTGTTTCGGAAGAAGCTTTACTATTGTTGTTGCTGCTACTTCTTTTTATTTCAGGTTTTGTTGGAGCTCCTGGGGTCTAGCATGCATAGCAGGCTTGCTACCTGCAACCTACGGTACCATGCTATCCATTCTTTTCAGCTATCTGATTATTTTGGCCGTACCAAGGGGGCAAAGCTTTTGTAACAGTTTTACTTGGCATTTTATTTCAGTTTCCTTTATATTCCTCTTGATGCCTTCTGGTACTGTCCCCAAGGACCCAATAATAATTGGCACTGTCTTCACCCTCTTCATTTTCCATAGCTAGGATATTTCGTATTCAAGAGAGTTATATTTATCTATTTCTTCGCCTTCCTTCTGGACTATTCGTGGGTAAATGGGCACGCAACATCAACTATATAGCACAAGTGGTGCATTTTGTCCACCACCACTAGGTCCACTTTGTTATGCTCTAGTACCTGATTTGTCTGGATAAGGAAATCTCAGAGGATTTTGCTAATCTCTGACTGCGCCACTCTCTGCAGTTTATGCTCATACCATGTCCACTACTGACCTAAGCAGTAATGGTTTAACTGGTAGCACAACTAATGACGAAATGCTTTTTTGGAGGAAAGTTAACTCCTTAGAGTTCATTCGCTACATGACAGATCTTATATTTCATCCCGTAGGGTGACCAAATTGTAAGAAAATTCACTATCTAGATCATGCTAGATGTAGGGTTGATCATGCTCCGTAGGGTTGCTGATTTAGTCGCCAACGGAACGATATTTCTGACTCAGTCTCGCGACATCAGTTATGGTGTTCGTGAAAAGGCGAGAGTCACGTACTTGAATAAATAGGAACCGCAGACACATATAAATTTGAATATATCATTATATTCACACACACACACACACACACACACACACACACACACACACACACACTTTCAGTCATTCGACTGCAGCCATGCTAGGGGGTGTTTTAGTCGAGTACTTTTTAGCCAGGTATTTTTCTATCAGTCTCTTTTGCCAAACCGCTAGCTTATAATGGTGCAAACACATCATCATCGGTTGTTGAACGATGGTGGGGGAACCAACACAGACACAAATACACAAACATATACATACATATATAAATACATACACATACACACACACACACACATATATATATATTTTCTTATAGACATACATATATATAGGCATATCTATATATGTATATATGTATATATATATATATATATATATATATATATATATATATATATATATATATATATATATATCCTAAGTGTGGCTTGTTAGCATATTTTCAACCGAAGGGCAAAAATATATACATTACTAAAACAACTGAGGGTGCTTTCAGCACAGGTATTACTAAAATAAGAGTAACCTTTACCATTTATGAAATCAGCGTATAATTTCTATGTTGATCTTATTAGCCGACAAGGTGAGTTGAGTTTAACCCAAGGCGCTGGTAAAAGCCACTGACGAGCATTGAAGTAAATGCGAAATCACAGGTGATCTGGCTATGCTCGGAGCTTAGGAAGCTTGCCTCCCTTGTCAGTCAATAAGATGGTACTTATTGTGACTATGAGTTGTTTCGGCTCTTATTTCTAGCAATACTGGTGCTGAATAGCGCCCTCAGTCGCTTTAGTGACGTATATAGTTTTGCTTTTCGTTTGAAAAATTGCTAACAAGTCTTCCTTATTATTACACACATACACACACACACACGCATAAACATACAGACACACAAACAAACACACACACAAACATACAGACAAACACACACGCGCACACACACACACACACACACACACACGCACATGCACACACAGCGGCTCACTACAGTTGTTTCAGACGAGTTTTTCATTGGTGAACAAAAGTGTTACGTCATACAAATATAGAAATATACAGTTTCTTTAGTTGATTAAAGAAAAAAAAATTAACGATTAGAATTTCTCACAAAAATAGAAGATAATGTAAAATGACCCAACCAACCTGACTTACGACTTGGATACTCTATTACTAAGTTTTTATTAACTGGTATAGAGAGACCAAAATAAAAGAAGAAATTAAGCTGAGAAGTAGAAGGAGGGAAATGGAGAGGGGGGAAAAATGGACAAGAAGGAGGGTAAGGTACGATATAGTTCCCCCTTATTAAAAGGTGATAAGATGAACTAGAGGCTGTAAATAAAATTAATGTTGTTTGTGATACGAATGACAGGGGGTGGGTTTGAAGCAGACAACATGAGTAATAAAATAGATGAGCAAGGGCGAAATAAACTCACGACACATATGCACAAGCACACACACAGATAGATAAATAAATATACCTACACTCATAAATATACTTGCACATACACGAAGTCATACACAATCATACATATAACATACACACACACTCACACAAATACGTATATATATATACATATATATATATATATATATATATATATATATATATATATATATATATATATATATATATATATATATATATATATATATATATATATATATACATATATATACATATATATATACATATATATATATATATATATATATATATATATATATATATATATATATATATATATATATATATATATACATACATATATATATATATATATATATATATATATATATATATATATATATATATATATATATATATATATATATATATATATATATGTATATATATATGTATATATATATGTATATATATATACATATAAATATACATACATACATACGCTTAGATATCGCTTTTAGAGTGCAGTTCCATGTATATTCTCATGACTTCCAAAATTGGGGATAGGTAACGAGCATGGTGACTACTGTCACCCAGAAATGGGTCGAGGTGGAGAACACGTACATCGTATCCTTCATCTACAATATTTGACCGTCGTGCCTTTTCCTGGCCCTCGTCTCAGTACATTGGAGCGCATACTCTTTTGCATTTTGTTGAAGTAACGTGTCGTGCGGCTATCGGCTGTCAACACCCGCTGCGTGGTGGATTGAGCATGCCGTGGTTGATGATACGCAAACATGCATTAAGGCTACGACATCTCCTTGACGGTGAATAGGCGTGATCACCGTTCGCCTGACACCTACTTCTCCAGATGGCCTCGTTAACAGAGCTGCAGTCCTGGATCAAACAGAGACCGAGATAAGGTATTTGGAAAGTAGAATGTCTTTAAGCGCTCACGGCCATCAGCCGGTCGGACACCGTGATAGGTGGAATGTCAACTTTAGTTTACTATAGAAGATTAGTAGAGGAAAAGTGTGACAACGTTCTTGGGGAGATCTTGGTCATCAAAGATCAGCTAGCCGCACCCTTGTGGCAGAACGTTCTACCCGGGACTGATGGTTAACTTCCAAAAGTCTCTGGCATGTCAGTACTACAGGCGAGCTTTGCTTGCTCGAGATAAACTTTGCAGGCACGTAATTGCCGTCAACTGAACCTGTCCGAGATGCACACAGGGCGACGAAACAGTCCTGCATGCATTCGGTCAGTGTCCGTACATTGCTGATCTGTGGGCTTATGTCGAACACCTGCTGTTACATTTGTGATGGATACGACCGTCAATTAAATTCATCGTGAATGTCGCCCTACCGCCTTTTTTTAACAGGGTAGGGCAGAGTGTCTTTATATGCCCGTTGGCCTTGGTGAAAGAAACTGTATGATGGACGATACTAAAAGGGCTGAAGACAAACGCTTTTCTCGTTGGCCAATCCCTGTTCAACTTCTTCAAATTCCACTGGAAGAGGAAGTTAAGGGTGGAGAGTGAAGTGTTGCCTTCTAGCCATTTTGTTGAAAGGTGGATGAGAGTGGTAAGAATGGTGCGAGTGAATGTGCCTGCCTTGAACATACGCCTGTAACCGGAGAGGAGGAAATGAGGAAAGGCACCTGCTTCAGAAGGGCACCCGTTCTTTTATGGAGTGTTTCCACGAGCGGTCCTTGAACGTCTCTTCCCTGTTGAGGATTATACATTGTTAAAATTGTTTATTTTTTACAAGCAAAACCCTCACAACATACACTCACGCACATACACACATATTCTTTGCTTTTGTCTTGTATCGTCCATAATGTTTTACAAAATGTAAATCCTTTGTGAATTTACATTGTTGTTGATGTTGTTGTTTCTATGAAAACTCTCAGCTTATTTTTCTGGCTATGATGGAGTGTCAGCTGCCCACAACTGACAGGCCAAGATGACAGTTGTTTACTGATCATGCTTCAAGAAACCTGCGGAGAATTTCTGCGGTTCCAAGGAATAATGATTTTTGTAGGCGTTCTATCTTTACATTTGTACCAATCTTTTTAAGCCACATGGGTAGCTGAGGGCTTGTAACTTCCCAGCGAGCCAATCATTATTGGTATCACATCCACTCTCTTCATTACCCACAACCTGCGTATTTCCCACTTCATATCATCATAGTTGTTCACTTTTTCTTCCTCTTTCTCTTCTGTCTTGTTGTCTGTCACCAAGATACGCAGTCAGTTATCAGATACGTTTTTTTTTTCTGTTCAGCAGAACAACATCATGTTTTCGATGTCTAATCTGATGGTCACACTGAATCATTGCATCCCACAGGATTTTTCAGTTGTCATTCTCAGTAACTCTTTCTGGGATTTGATCATACCACGCTCTTGATCATTCCAGGCCATAAGATCTTAATGTATCATTCTTGCCACATCGTCATGTCGCCTTTTATATTTATGTCATGACAGTTTCGAGCATTCATTGCCACACTGTTTCACCCGTCTTTCACCAAACACTCTGCATTTGTTGTTCTCCGTTGTTTTATCAATTCTGTACTTCATATTGTTTGCCCTCAATGCTTGTTTTGGGGACGCGCATATAAATGCTTCAAATCACTCCTTCATAATCACCGGCTTTTTGTATCTGTCTTGGAGCTTGTATCTCTTGCAAACTAACCGTACATTTTGGTTTTCGTTCTTTGCCATTCCGATCTTCATGGAAATGGTATGGTGTAAACCTGGCTTCGGTGGA
>NC_142944.1:14956681-14961681 GCF_046866305.1 Octopus bimaculoides | reverse complement strand
ATCGAAACGACTGATAGGCTTTGCTTTAGAAGTATATTATAAAAATGAAATCCCAACAACTGAATGTAAAAGTATATTTACTTTATCCTATTGTTGATGTTAATGGTGTAAGGAAGTGTAGCTATGTCGATGGGCTTTGTAAATTTTTTTTTCAAACTAGTGAAGTAGCGACCGAATTTGATGTTTAAACAGAACATCATAAATTGAACATTGCATGAAAAAATATGAGCTGATAAGGAGTTCCAGGAGTTGACATTTACCGGGATAAAGTGTTGTGCTAAGTGTTAAGTTCAGAGTTTTCTACGATAATGCATATTATGGATAATAGGAAGGGGATTGGCGGATGCATTGTGTGGTTTGAATGGGGTATACAGTTTACTAGTTCAGATTAACAGGAATCGTTTTAACAATAGGATAAATAGGCAGTAAAAGGACACGATGCGCCACTGGCCTAAAATGCAGTGTATTGAAGTGTGAATGTTATCTACTCAATCGGATGACCTTTTTTAGTGTTTTCTAAAACTTTGTGTGTCAAGCAGCTGTTTCATACTAGGAATGTAAGCTTTGCTCTAATAATGCTCTAATGTGCTTTGTTCTTCTCAGAGGTTACGCAGCATCAAATTATTTTTCTGGCCTTAAAGAGGTAGCTTAGCATTTGGAATAAAATTTTGGATATGTTATCGAAATATCTGACGTGAAATATCATCTCTTATTATGAAGACTTTGAAAGTTTCGTCTATGCGTTATTCATTTGTAAGGTGTCTTGTTAAAGGTTGACATAATGAAAATATACTTTTTAGTCGTTTCCGAATTTACTTCTTACGTATTTGTGTTGCCTTATAATTTGTCGTGAATGGAAATCGCGAATTTATAATGTCCGTTTCTCAGACATGACTGAAAAGAACATTATTCAATGAAGCCTGGTTGAAAAAAGAATCCAATTACTAACTTGTCTCACTGAATATTTACTCCTTACAATATAAACCTAATCTCCCTGAATCTTTTATTATTTACTTATTTCAATCACTTGATTGCAGCCATACTGGAACACCGGCACGAAGCGTTTAGTCGAACAAATCATTCTCAGTACTTATTCTATCGGTTTCTTGGCCGAACCGCTAGGTTATGGTAACGTAAATACACCAACATCAGTTGTCAAGCAATGGTGGAGGAGACAGACACAGACAACACAAATACATACGTGTATATATATATATATATATATATATATATATATATATATATACAACGGGCTTCTTTCAGTTTCCGTGTACCAAATCTACCCAAAGGCTTTAGTCGGCCCGAAGCTATGGTAGAAGACACTTGCCCAGGATGTCACGCAGTGGGACTGAACCCGGAACCATGTGGTTGGGAAGCAAGCCTCTTACTACACAGCTACTCCTGGATGTATACATATATGTGTGTGTGTGTGTGAGTGTGTGTGTGTTTGTGTGTGTGCGTGAGTGCGTGTGTATGCGTGTGTGTGCATGTGTGTGTCTGCACGTGCGTGCGTCTGTGTGGATGTGTGTGTGCTTATATATATATATATACACACGCAAACATATATATATGCTTTATTAATAAAGCATATTCCTCTACCTCCGGTATTCGAGTACTATTTTCTCCACCTTGTTTCGCGTTTATGTGCTTACTCGGGTATATATATATACGTATATATATATATATATATATATATATATATATATATATATATATATATATATATATATATATATATATATATATAATATATATATATTAAATTCTTTTATTCTTTTACTTGTTTCAGTTATTTGACTGCGGCCATGCTGAAGCACCGCCTTTAGTCGAACAAATCGACCGCAGGACTTATTCTTTCTAAGCCTAGTACGTATCTTATCGGTCCCTTGTGCCGAACCGATAGGTTACGGGGACGTAAAAACACCAGCATCGGTTGTCAAGCGATGGTCGGGGGACGAACAGACACACACACACACACACACACACACACACACACACACACACACACACATACACATATATATATATATAAATATACGATGGGCTTCTTTCAGTTTCCGTCTACCAAATCCACTCACAAGGTTTTGGTCGGCCTGAGGCTATAGTAGAAGACACTTGCCCCTAGGTGCCACGTAGTGGGACTGAACCTTGAACCATGTTGTTGGTATACAAACTACTTACCACACAGGGCTTCTTCTAGTTTCCGTCTACCAATTCCTTTCCTAGAGCTTTGGTTTTCCCGGAGCTATAGTTAAAGATATGTCCATTGTGCCACTCAGTGAAACTGAATCCGAAACCACGCAGTGGCAAAGCGAACGTCTTAATCCCACAGCCATGCTTGTGTCTATATAAGATATTTTGAAACTCAATACAAAAAAAACTATTATTCTGAAAAACAGGATGCTTATGTGACAAAAGAAAAGGAATGATGTTAACTCACGTTAAAGAGAATCATGTTTCGATCTCGTTTTACCGAAACTTATCTAATTTTTAAGCTGATACCAATAATTTTTTAAAATATTAACTTTTTTTTCTTGTTGATTGATAACGATGGTGCTCAGTTAAACAGCAAAGAAAGAACATGTCCATTAAAATACTTAAGTTATTCTCAAAAGCAATAGCTAAATCCATAATGGCGGCTACCATTTTTTAATATTGGTTCCATAATTTGGCACAAGGCCAGCAAGTTTGGTGTGTCTGGAAGGAAATCGATTACAACAATCCCTGTGTTCGACTGATACTTATTTTATCAACCTGGAAAGGATGAAAAGCAGAATTGACCCAAGTAGAATTTGAACTCACAACGTAAAAGCGAACGAATTGCCGCTGATCAATTCGTCCCTTTGCCCAGCATGCCAACGCTTCTGCCAGCTCACCGCCGCACCATATCTTAATATTAATATGAAGGCGAACTGGCAGACTCGAACTAAGACAATGAACTGGCAGAGTCGTTAGCATGCTGGTCAAAACGCTTAGCAGCATTTCACCCATCTTTACATTCCGAGTTCAAATTTTGCCGAGCTCGACTTTGTATTTAATCCTTTCGGGGTCGAAAATATAACAACTAACTAATCACTGTGGTCCATCTTATCGACATACCCACTCCCTCGAAATTACTGGCCTTGTGTCAACATATGAAACCAATATTTATATCGTTGCTAAGGTGGTGAACTGGCAGAAATGTTAGCACGTCGGGCGAAAGAAATGCTTAGCGGTATTTCGTCTGCCGTTACGTTCTGAGTTCAAATTCCGCCGAGGTCGACTTTGCCTTTCATCCTTTCAGGGTCGATTAAATAAGTACCAGTTACGCACTGGGGTCAATATAATCGACTTAATCCGTTTGTCTGTCCTTGTTTGTCCTCTTTGTGAATAGCCCCTTGTGGGCAGTAAAGAAATAAGAATCGTTAGAACACCAGGTAAAATGCTTCGCAGAATTTCGTCCCGTCCTTGCGTTCTGAGTTCAAATTCCGTTGAGGTCGACTTTGCTTTTCATCCTTTCGGGATGATAGGCAAAATTCGATTTTAAGGAATGGCAATGAAATTGCGTGGTATTCAGAAAATCTTTTAGAACAAATACGATGTTTTGTGAAACAGCGATATGCCTAAATGAATCGTTACTCACAAAAGTATTAGCTAGCTCTAAAATCGTTATTGTATCAGGATCTCGTTTGGTCAAGAGTTTTACCCTTCAACAGTAGCTACAAAAGAGTTGCATATTTCATCACTGTTAATTATGATCAACGGTCTATAGGTGGACATGCAATTCGATTTAGTATTTCATTCGTCATAAAGACAATTCTGGGAAAAAAATATTTTATAGTGTGTGGTATTCTATACTGTATTCTATCATATGATACAAAGTCGTATCACACAGCATCTTATGTTATCATTCAACTAAATAGTTAAAATAAAATACTTGTTAAATGATGCAAAAATAATATTGATAGAATTATATGGAAGTAATATTTTTGATGGTGGTTTTGTGCCGAATCGAAGCTGCGAATGCTACAATTGAGTTATCGATTTGGGCGTCCCAATACATAAACTTTTAATAGTGCCGTACAATTTACATTCATGATACGCATTTCAATTTTGGTCCCTAAATTATACTATAATACCAAACATAAGCACACATGTTGAAATTGTAGATAGTGTACGGAAGCTCCTTAATAATTCATACTACTATAGGCATAAGGCCTGAAATCTTAAAACCACAGTGCTGGACTAACACTTATTTTATCATCCCGAAAAAATGGAAAGCAAAATCGTCTTCGGCGGCATTTGAACAACGATTACATTACAAATACATTATTTCTTAATATTTCATTTCATATATAATGTAATCAAAATAAAACTTCATTAGATTGCGTTTTATCGTAATAAAGGAGAGTAGGGAAAAATTTGCGGCTTAATACCCTTGATTTTAATCTCCACTGTGGCTGTGTGGTGAGTAGCTTGCTTACCAACCACATGGTTCCGGGTTCAGTTCCACTGCGTGGCACCTTGGGCAAGTGTCTTCTACTATAGCCTCGGGCCGACCAAAGCCTTGTGAGTGGATTTGGTAGACAGAAACCGAAAGAGCACACTGTATATATGTATATGTATATATATGTGTGTGTCTGTGTTTGTCCCCACAACATCGCTTGACAACCGATGCTGGTGTGTTTACGTCCCCGTAACTTAGCAGTTCGGCAAAAGAGACTGATAGAATAAGTACTAGGCTTACAAAGAATAAGTCCTGGGTCGATTTGCTCGACTAAAGGCGGTGCTCCAGCATGGCCGCAGTCCAATGACTGAAACAAGTAAAAGAGTAAAAGAGTAAATTCTTTTACATGTTTCCTAATAATGTTAGTGTGTCTGTGTTTGTCCTCCCCATCATCATTTGATGCTGGTGTGTTTATGTCCCTGTAACTTAGCGGTTCGGCAAAAGAGACCGGTAGAATAAGTACTAGGCTTACAAAGAATAAGTGCTGGGGTCGATTTGCTCGACTAAAGGCAGT
>NC_142944.1:14944181-14946681 GCF_046866305.1 Octopus bimaculoides | reverse complement strand
GTTTGCTGCCAACACCCGTTAAAAGGAGGACTGGGCATGCCGTGGTTGATGATGCGCAGACACGCGCTGAGACTTCGACATCTCCGGCTCTACGTAGACAGCGGTGAACAGGTGTGGTCACTGTTTGTGCGGCGCGTTTTCCCGCAGCTCGTCTCCATGACCGAACTGCAGTCGTGGATCAAGAAGAAGCCGAGGAAGGGCGAATTGCACCGCGAGTGTCGCGTTGCTCTTCGGCAACTCCAACAACCCGGGTCAACCTTGAGCGACTGCATCACAACTAACGCATTCTATAGTGGATTAGTGGAGGGAAGGTACGACGACGATCTCGGGGCGAACCTGGGCGTCGACGAGGAATACCTGACCCGCCTGTTTAAGACGACCTTCGGGCCGGGACCTATGGACAACTTCCAGAGATCCCTGGCCTGGCAGTGCTATCGAGAAGCACTACCCGTTCGGGATAAGCTCTACAGGCATGGCTCGAGAAACACGGGGCCGACCTGTCCGAGATGCGGGCAGAGCGACGAAACCGTTCTGCACGCACTCGTACAGTGTCCCACCATTTCCGAGCTGTGGGCTTACGTCGAACAACTGCTATCGCGTGTGGGACGAGTCGGTCTATCAGCCGAGTCTATCGTGAATATTGTCGCGCCTCCTTCCTTTAAACGGGAAGGAAGAACTATTCTCATCGTACTTGTGGCTATGGCGAAAGAATGTGTATGGTGGACGCGTCTGAAATGTCTAGAGACAAAGACTTTTCTCTCTGGGCAATCTCTCATCAACTTCTTCAAGTATCACCTGAAGAGGAAGGTGAGAGTAGAAAGGGAAGTCTTGTCTAGTGAATGCTTCAAAAAAAGATGGGTGAATGTAGCAAGGATGGCACGTGTGAACGACGGAGCCATCTTGAGCATAACCCTATGAACTAGAAAAAAATCCAGGAAAAAAAAAAAAAAAAAAAAAAGGCAAACGAGAGTCACTTACTGTTATAGTTTCTTCAATGAGAATATTGACCAAGGTTACCGTGGTCTTTTCCGTAGGCTTTTCTTTCCACTGCTAAACCTAAACTGTCCTCCCCTCTTTTTACACGAGAACATTACTGTGTGATACACGATCCCTATTGATCGCTCTTTTTTTTTTTTCTCTTTCCTTCCCCCTCCTAAAAAGAAAAGCTCTACATTGTATTTGTCCCATCTCTGTTGAGCCCTGTGTGGCTAATAAAAGAAATGTATCTATCCCTCACTCTATCTCCAAATGTCTCCGTCTACGTATCAATGCGTTTATTCTTAACATTAGTGCTACATTTCCTCACGAATTTTTCAATTTCTATTTCTTTCTTATCTTTTTCTGATTTAACCACTCCTTTCTTTCATCCTTTCCTTCTTTCTTTCTTTCTTTCTTTCTTTCTTTCTTTCTTTCTTTCTTTCTTCCTTTCTTCCTTCCTTCTGTCCTACCTTTCTTTCTTTTTTCCTTTCTTTCTTTCTCCCTTCCGTCATTATTTCTTTCTTTTTCTTCCTTTCTCACTCTTAACTAATTTTCCTTCCTTTATTTTATATCCTTTCTCTCCATTATCCTTTTGTTCTCGTTTTCGTTTCCCCATCTTTGGTCCTACACCTCTAGTAACTAACACGATACGATACGCTCCTAATTCCACAACGTTCTTTGTTTCTAACGCCATAAATAGAATAAAACCTCATTAGAAGCTACGATTAACTTAACTAACAGTTTTCCATCAACTGATAACTGTCCAATTTAGTAATTATTAGCCATGATTGCCAACTGTATTCACCACTATCTTACAGCTACCATCCACACCACTACAGTTCCGAAATCGCTGGTGCTACCAATACCATCATCACCATTACAAAACGGCGTATCAATACCGCCAAAACCAAAATGAATACGGCCATTACAAATTACCTGCGTTAGTAAGGCCAACCCGTTGCATCGATTTCCACTTAGAAACACCATCGTCGTCTTCATCATCATCAACAACAACAACAACAACCGAACGACCATCCATTACGGTCAATGGCCACTCATCATCGATACTAATATCAAGATCGAAACACAATCTAGCTCATTTCTATCATCACACCAACATTATGCCATCAAACTGACCATTAACAACGTTATCATTAACATCAATAATCCCTTTTCAATGTCATTCCAAACACCATTATTGTGATAAATACCACTACTACTACTACTACTACTACTACTACTACTACTACTACTACTGCTGCTGCTGCTGCTGCTGCTGCTTCTACTGCCACTACCGCTGCTGTTGCTGCTATTGTTACTGCTGCTGCTGCTGCAAACGTAAACAGACTGTATATGAAAAGAAAGAATGGTGGCAGAGGACTAATTAGTATAGGCCATTGTATAAGGAGTGAAAGGAGAATGCTTGCCGAGTATTTGATAAATAGTGATGAAGACTTGCTGCAATATGCCGCGAAAGATATGGATGTAAAGGCAGATGAAATTATGGGCAAAGAAGAGTTTA
>NC_142944.1:14934181-14939181 GCF_046866305.1 Octopus bimaculoides | reverse complement strand
ATGTTTGAATGTATGCATGCATGTATGAATGCATGTGTGTATGTATGTATGCATGTGTGTATGCATGTATGTATAGGTGTGTGTGTGTATGTATGTTTTTATGTATGTATTTATATACGCATGTGTACGTCTACATCTTATAATATGTGTACATCACAATTAGTAAAAACAAAATTGGTTAGATAGACAGATAGATAGATAGATAGATATGTGTTGGCACTCCGTCTCTTACGACGTCGAGGGTTCCAGTTGATCCGATCAACGGAACAGCCTGCACGTGAAATTAACGTGCAAGTGGCTGAGTACTCCACAGACACGTGTACCCTTAACGTAGTTCTCGGGGATATTCAGCGTGACACAGTGGGAAAAGGCTGACCCTTTGAATTACAGTGAGAGAAAGTTGTGGTGAAAGAGTACAGCAGGGTTCGCCACCATCCCCTGCCGGAGCCTCGTGGAGCTTTAGGTGTTTTCACTGAATAAACACTCACAACGCCCGGTCTGGGAATCGAAACCATGATCCTATGACCGCGAGTCCACTGCTCTAAGCACTGGGCCATTGCGCCTCCACATAGATAGATAGATAAATAAATAAATAAATAAATAAATAAATAAATAAATAGACAGATAGATAGATAGATAGATAGATAGATAGATAGATAGATAGACAGAGATGGATGGATGGATAGATAGATAGATAGATAGATAGATAGATAGATAGATACATTTCTTTTATTAGCTACACAGGGCTCAACAAAGATGGGACGAATACAATGTAGAGCTTTTCGTTTTAGGAGGGGGAAGGAAGAGATAGAAAAAAAAAGTATGGGTGGGTGTCGATCAAAAGGGATCGTAGGAAGGAAAAAAGGGGGGAGTTCGATCAAAAGGGACCAAGAGAAAAGGAAAAAAAAAAGCGATCAATAGGGATCGTGTATCACAGTAATGTTCTCGTGTAAAAAGAGGGGAGGACAGTTTAGGTTTAGCCGTGGAAAGAAAAGCATACGGAAAAGACTACGGTAACCTTGGCCAATATTGTCATTGCAGAAACTATAACAGTAAGTGACTCACCCATCTTTTTTTTGAAGCATTCACTAGACAAGACTTCCCTTTCTACTCTCACCTTCCTCTTCACATGATACTTGAAAAAGTTGATGAGAGATTGCCCAGAGAGAAAAGTCTTTGTCTCTAGACCTTTCAGACGCGTCCACCATACACATTCTTTCGCCATAGCCACAAGTACGATGAAAATAGCTCTTCCTTCCCGTTTAAAAGAAGGAAGCGCGACAATATTCACGGTAGACTCGGCTGATAGACCGACTCGTCCCACACGCGATATCAGTTGTTTCAACGTAAGCCCACAGCTCGGAAATGGTGGGACACTGTACGAGTGCGTGCAGAACGGTTTTGTCGCTCCGCCCGCATCTCGGACAGGTCGGCCCCGTGTTTCTCGAGCCATGCCTGTAGAGCTTATCCCGAACGGGTAGTGCTTCTCGATAGCACTGCCAAGCCAGGGATCTCTGGAAGTTGTCCATAGGTCCCGGCCAGAAGGTCGTCTTAAACAGGTGGGTCAGGTATTCCTCGTCCACGCCCAGGTTCGCCCCGAGATCGTCGTCGTACCTTCCCTCCACTAATCCACTATAGAATGCGTTAGTTGTGATGCAGTCGCTCAAGGTTGACCCGGGTTGTTGGAGTTGCCGGAGAGCAACGCGACACTCGCGGTGCCATTCGCCCTTCCTCGGCCTCTTCTTGATCCACGACTGCAGTTCGGTCATGGAGACGAGCTGCGGGAAAGCGCGACGCACAAACGGCGACCACATCTGTTCACCGTCGTCTACGTAGAGCCGGAGATGTCGCAGTCCTAGCGCGTGTCTGCGCATCATCAACCACGGCATGCCCAGTCCTCCTTTTAACGGGTGTTGGCAGCAAACGGATCGCCTCACCATCGGAACGCTTCCTTTCCACAAGAAGCGGAAGAGGATGCATTCCAGCTTGGTGATGGTAGGGTCGGGACAAGGAACGACGGTTAGGCGGTAGTAGATAACGGACGTGATGTACGTGTTCTCCACCTCCGCCCGACCTTTTAGGGACAGCTTCCTCTCGGCCCATTGCCGGGCTAGAGTGGCCACCCTTCTCGTTATCTCGTCCCAGTTCTTCTCCGTTTGGAGGTCCGGACCAAACCAGACCCCAAGCAACTCATCCGGACTGTCAGTCCAACGTCCCACGACGGAGGCGCTGCTTGACGGCATGGGCTTGCTTCTCCAGGTGCCGAGCCGCAAGCCCACTGACTTATCCCGGTTGATTTTCGCTCCCGTTACCGCTTCGTAGATAGATAGATAGATAGATAGATAGATAGATAGATAGATAGATAGATAGATAGATAGACAGAGATGGGTGGATGGATGGATGGATGGATGGATGGATGGATGGATGGATGGACGGATGGATAGAGAGATAGACAGACTGACAGATGGACGGATCGATTGGTGGATGGACAGATTAATAGATAGAGGAATAGAGGTATAGGTACAAGGATGGCCAAACGGATAGACAAACAGACAGACAGACAGATAGGTAGATAGAGAGAAAGGAAGAAAGAAAGAAAGAGACAAAAAGGAAGAGAGAAAGAGAGAGCGAGAGAGAGAGAGAGAGTTGGATAGCTACAATGAAATATTTTTCCCAACAAAAAGAAACTATCGAATGGAAAGAAATTCAAGATGTATAAGGCAATGTATGAGAGAAAGAGAGAGAGAGGAAAGGGGAGAAAGAGAGAGGGAGGAGAGGGGAGAAAGAGAAAGGGAGGAGAGGGGAGAAAGAGAGAGGGAGGAGAGGGGAGAAAGAGAGAGGGAGGAGAGGGGAGAAAGAGAGAGGGAGGAGAGGGGAGAAAGCGAGAGGGAGAGAAAAAGAATATGAGGGAGAAGAGGGTGAAAGAGAGGTAAAGGTATAATTTAGTAAAAGCAATGTAAAGAACTGATAAAAATGAATAGAAAATTGGTTACAATTATATAATCTAGGAATCTATGAAATTTAGTTATCGGTGATAAATTTAATTTTAGTCATATTTGTTGACTTAATTTCTCTATTTATCCATTTAATTATTTTATTTTCTTAGTATGTCTTGGGGGGATCATTACGCCAACAATAATACCACATGCACATGTTCAATTTCGCTTGTTTATTAGTCAATCTGTTAAATATCACTAACCAACTAAACAATCGATTGTTTGTTTAATGTGCTGTTTAAACTTAGTCAAAGTCACTTCGTCAACAGTATAGGCGATTGCAGGCCCTGAAAAAGCATTAAATAGCTGAAGGATTAAAATTAATCGAAGGACATACAAAGTATGTCTACCTACTGGAAATAACAGTCAAAACTCTTATTTAAATCGCCAAAATACACTGATGATAACTACAGAAATCAACCGAAGGCAGATCAGATTAATACAATCTTCTAACGTACATTTAGGTTTTTGAACTCATGTGGACCGGTTTCTGCACTTATTCTGTTATTATCAGTTTTTTTTTTTTAATAGTCATACTAGATAATAACAAAATTAATATCTTACCAAATTAATTTTTCGGGAATTATTTTTCTCGTGAACTGCTTGCCCTTGTATCGAGATTATTTCCACACTGGTGGCTACAGTGATCGGCGCAAAAGGAATCAGTTGCGGCAAAGACTTCAATCCGATAGATTTGGGGTCTCCTTCATCGTAACGCGTGCTGAAGAAACTGAGGCTATTACTTGCCAGTGCAGAAACCGGTCCACGTAAGTTCAAAAACTTAGATGTACGTTAGGAGATCGTATTAACCTGATCTGCCTTCGGTTGATTTCTGTAGTTATCATCAGTGTATTTTCGGTGATTTAAATAAGAGTTTTGACTGCTATTTCCAGCAGGTAGACTTACTTAGTATGTCCTTTGATTAATTTTAATCCTTTAGCTATTTAATGCATTTGTGGGTCTGCAATCGCCTATAGTATTGATTCTGTTATTATCACTTTTAAATAGTCATATTAGATAATAACAAAATTAATATTTTAGCAAATTAATTTTTCGGGAATTATTTTTCTCGTGAATTGTTTGCCCTTGTATCGATATATGTATATGTATATATATATATATACATACATATATACATATATATATATATCTATATATACATATATATATATATATATATATATATATATATATATATATATATATATATATATATATATATATATATATATATATATATATATATATATATATATATATATATTTAAATAACGTTGACCACTAACGTGGACAATTAATGTGCTAGAAATAGATCACATCTTGTGTCTATTAAGACCTAAATTGCTCTCAACATGAAATATAGCAGCATACCAAAACGTAAGCGGGCAAGACATTTAAAATCACCTAAAAATGTTGAGAGCAATTTAGGTCTTAATAGACACAAGATGTGATCTATTTCTAGCACATTAATTGTCCACGTTAGTGGTCAACGTTATTTTTTAAAATGTACCTTAATCCCCTGAGATTGCAGATATTATTTCTGAATCTCTTTGATTCTTTAGATGTGCTGGCCTCCTGATAATTAATCAATATTAATTAATATATGATTAATTACCATATTTTATATATATATATATATATATATATATATATATATATATATATATATATATATATATCATTCTAGCAGAGATACCCGGCGTTACTCGGGATTAAAATGGCATAGTTTGTATATAATATATTACAGTTGTATTGAAACAGGTGATATGGAAAAGTGCAGCATTGACAACAAAACATTTGTGGAGTAAATGCTGGGCTAAATTCGACTAAGTAACATGCTATGCGTCCGTTTGGAGTATTTCAGGCCCTAACTTGTGAGGGCTATGTGATTCTTGGACACACCGAAAAGCTGTCAGTGGATATACTCTCTTTTGAAGCAGTCGGCGCTGCGTCTAACACGACTTACCATCTGAAATGTTGACACCTCCTTCGGATTTGTTGTCC
>NC_142944.1:14914181-14929181 GCF_046866305.1 Octopus bimaculoides | reverse complement strand
GCGATTCCTTCGTCAATCCAATGAACAGATGATTTCTACGAAGAATACAATAGCCCTTGCTCTTAGTAAGTTTACAGCGCTTAAACGATGCCAAACGAACAATTAGCCTAATCTCAATCAGTATCAATCCGGAGAACTTTTACCCGAGTAAGGCTGCCAGGATGAGGGCCGTTTCGACTTCAGAAAAAGATAAATCTGCTGTCCCATTTTTTCTTGAACACACTGCACTCCATCAAGTTTATTACTGATAGGATATTGTTACCAAACATGATAATAAAGCTGAAATTTTGTGGTTTGGTGTACAAACGTCTACGAAGAGGAACCGCCTCAGCTGTTTAGTAAATGAAAATTCTGCCAGAAATTATCCAACGAACGTAACTTCCTCAGCTGAAAAGTCATCTCCACCATCTCGATCATCCACCATTTACGTCGTCCTTATACTTACAAACCCCAAAATCCCGACTCTCCCATCATATCTGCTTTCAGTTTTCCTCCTTAGTTCAAATCGCTCTAAACTAATGACAACTCTGGGTCCTGCCTTCTATGCTACACCAAGACATGAACTTTGCTTCCAGCTATTGTTTTTCCACCTGTGAATTTATTCTGAAATTCAGGATCCATTTTCTCATTCATGCCCTATAAGGATGGCCTCTCCGTCCTAAATCTTTCCTTTGGCTACTCCACCTCATTCAAAACCAGCACCATTACACTTCTTCGCTTCTTTAACTACTTGCTACCAACAAGCTGTTATTCGTTCTCCCATGGTGTCTACTTACATTTTACTAAATTAGCGATGAGAACCAGAATGAACCGCAACAACACCAACTTATATGCATGTTGGTGTCATTAAGAGTCGAATTTCTCACTGTTTCCTGAAGCGATTCTGGGTATGTACAGGTAGTACTTGGCTGACTGTATGCGTGACAACACATTCACAAGAAGGAAACTTACTTTTTATTAACTCTTTTCTTCGACATCCACTCTGCACCGAAATTCCACTATCTTCAGTCTCCAAAACATCCATGAAATTTCAAGAGATTTCTCTCTCTCTATCAATGCCGTCTATTATGAACGCTGTCCAGGGGTCGAACAAACAGTAACAGTTTGTGTGTCTCATTTCGTTTCGCAAATCTCAAACTTTTTATTACATTCTCATTTTCATTCGTCCTTCCGTTTTTATTCTCAACGTGTTACTGTTACTATTGCAAATTGAAGTTTATTCGAGCGAATATCTACTTTAATAGGTATCAGTTCTTGTCATGATGTATTTACTTTATTATATTGTTCCTTAGGCACAAATGAGCCGTTATGGAACAGAACTATAATCAAATACATTCAAGCCATGACCATTCCTTATTCTGTCACTCTTCTTTTCTCTTTTCTTTTCTTTTTTTTATACAGTGACTTGCATTATCTAAAAGTGCATCCTTTCTTTCTGAAGACAATAGGGTCTAATTTAGGGAAAATTTATTTGCTATTTATAGCAGGTCAACTGTTTCGCCATGTAGGAGGATATATTAGTGTGTTTGGTACTGTCAGCTCCAGTTTCGAAATTAAAGCAAACTGCTGGCGGTATGACATCATAGTCTTGGCTGCCAGAGCCTGAACAAACTAATAAATTAAAGAACTCTTTCGGAATATTACTTGACGGATTGAAATCTTAGTATTTTGATAATGCATTTAAGACAGCTAATTCTATTCGTTTGCAAGCGAATGCGTTACAGATACGATAGAGAGCATGACTTAAGCGAAAAATGGTTTGACGTGACTGTTCGACTTGCTAGAAATATCAGTCAAATATACCTCACATCATATTTATTAAAAGAAACAACAACACATTAGATGAATGGTTACACTAAGAAGTGGAGGTGCAATGGCCGAGTGCTTAGGGCAGCGAACTCGCGGTCATAGGATCGCGGTTTCGATTCCCAAACCGGGCGTTGTGAGTGTTTATTGAGCGAAAACACCTAAAGCTCCACGTGGCTCCGGCAGGGGATGGTAGCGAACCCTGCTGTACTCTTTCACCACTTTCTCTCACTCTTTCTTCCTGTTTCTGTTGTGCCTGTAATTCAAAGGGTCAGCCTTGTCACACTGTGTCACGCTGAATATCCCCGAGAACTACGTTAAGGGTACACGTGTCTGTGGAGCGCTCAGCCACTTGCACGTTAATTTCACGAGCAGGCTGTTCCGTTGATCGGATCTACTGGAACCCTCGACGTCGTAAGCGACGGAGTGCTAACTAATTAAACACTAAGAAAAAGACAAGTTGGTTACGGCTGAAATGCGTAAGGTCACACATCTATTGCATCTCGGCAATAGACTGAATTGATTAAACAACAACAACAACAACAGCAACGACAAGTTCTTATCGTGACTGTAGCAGTTGATCTTCCAATGATACCAAAAAAGTTATGTTTCCATTCGGTATTTCGTTTCCAAATTGCTAACACTGTTTGTTAGTCAGGTCATAATTCTCAACAGAAGTGTCGCTGTTTTTCGATAAGGAAGTGGGTTTGAAGTTAAAATGCCCAGAAAATAGAACAAATACAGCAAGGCATCTCGTCCCATGCTCTAATAATTGCACCTATCCGAAGCCCTGGGTTGATACTATTTAACAACACTGTTAGGATGATAGACAAAGTTGACTTCGACGGGATTTGAACTCAGAGTGTAGATTGTTGAAACAAATGTCGTGAGGAATTACTAACTAGATTTATTCGGCAACTATTACCTCAGGGCTGGTGGAAAGTGAGTTATGAGTAAAATACAACGTCAAACTTATGTGTTTTGAATCTCGTTCTCAAAAGATTACGATGGATATTTCGATAACCTGGGTGGAACATCGAACCGACAGGTTTCTTTGTTATAAGGTCTCGTTCAAATAGAACTGTGGTTCTCGTAGGGAGTTCATATGACTGTTGGGATCCAAACAATATTTCACTGTTAAAGTTTATATGCAGTAAATTGGTTATACTTCTACAAACACAAAATATTTTAACAATTTTTTAATACAATTCCTAAAAATATTTAAAAGATAAAGTCCCCCTTCGATCATAAATAACCATGGGATTGCACCTAGAAAGTTCCCTTCCGAGACACATGTTCAGGAGAGGTTGTTTATGGAAGACCAGCAGTCACCCATGCATACCAGCCTCCCCTCTCCATGACACCAGTGTTATCCAAGGGAAAGCCAAAGACCGATACATCTTGGCACCTGTGATGTCACAACTCATTTCTACAGCTGAGTGAACTGGAGAAACGTGAAATAAAGTGTCTTGCTTAAGAACAAAATACACAGCCAGATCCGGGAATCGAACTCACTACCTCATGATTGTGAGCCCAACGCTCTAACCACCGAGCCATGCACCTTCACAATAATATTTAATTATGAAAACATATGATAGGATTTTTTTAGACATCGAATAGCTATGAGATTTCATTCTGCTAAAATTGAAATCAAAGGGTCAATAGGTTAAAAAAAACGGTTGAGAACCATTGAAATAGAGAAACTGTACATGAGAATCGCTATGATGATGTGCAAATTCACTTGTGATATGGCTTCTGCTTTTCTGTGTCCACAGTTCAAAATTCTCGTGCCACCTTTACCTGTCAACTGTTCGGCAATAGATAAAAACGAAAAACGAAAAAAGTTGCGAGGCGATGGATTGGCGGCGTTGTGATTTGCATCGTATGAGTTACCATTGCTAAGCGACCATTATGATAGTTCCAAAATATATATTCACCTACACCATATGGCGAAAGTACAAAGTATGAAGTCCTGGTCGTATGCTTTGTGAATGGCGACGAAGCTACACGTAATGATATAATAAGTATATATATGCCTGTATGTGTGTACGTGTGAATAAATCTATCTATCTATCTATCTATCTATCTATCTATCTATCTATCTATCTATCTATCTATCTATCTATCTATCTATCTATCGGGGCACAAGAGAGCGGATTTTCTTGAAGCCGAGAGTTTGAACTTACGGAGGTAATATTTACATATTGCCCAAGGAAACACAAATAGATCTCATAATGCAGAGAAACGGTTGCATAATCAAGTACCTGCACGCCTGAAGAAGTACGTTGCGTGGAAACAATTGTGATGGTAGGGTCGGGACAAGGCGATATCATATCTCCTCCATTATTTCAGTATTACGTGTCAAAAGTGAAACAATAACATCACTCTACTGTAATGTCACATACTTTCACTTTAATACTTTCAATTTCATACTGAAACTATTCAAGTGAGACTATACTCTCACATATATACAGGCATGCTATAAGACTCAAGTTAAAACATTCTCAACAATTCAACTTCTCTGGTTGACATTAACACACCCACCCCCAATAGGGGTCTTAATTCCTACATTTTAGAGCTCCATGAGCTCCATTTTTCAGGAGCAAAATCCTTTTTACAGGTTCCAGAAGACTGAAATTTTGGAATATGCGCAAAACGATCAATAGTATGGGATACATGTCTCATGGTTAGAATTTTTTAGGGTGTGTAAAGAGGGAAAGAACCCTCATGTGCAATTTTGATGAAATTGGAATCATATGTATTCCAGTTCCTTACATAAAATATAACAGAAAAGTCTCATTCTTCGATTGCATGTAACACGGGCAACGCCGGGTATCTCTGCTAGTATATATATATATATATATATATATATATATATATATATATATATATATAAACACACACACACACACACACACACACACACACACACACACACATATATATATATATATATATATATATATATTTGTATGTATGTATGTATGTATGTATGTATGTATATCAGTCATTAAACTATTTACTACGACAGCCTGTATTAACTGCAAGGAAAAGAACAGTAAGCGGTCAACTGACATCGATTTTCATAATTTGCGGAGCAATTTTAACAAAATTCTTTCACTGATGTCTCAGCAGATACTGAATAATATTATTTATAATTCTACCAACGTTGCGGTGTCCGTCACCAAGAAAGGCTCAGCAGCATTTCTCACTGACCTTTGGAAATACACTCGCACTGATACCTACTAAACATACAAAACAGCACAAAGAGAGATCAAGACCCTGTGTGAGACAGAGAGAGAAACAGTGATTATATGTATGTCTGTAATATTACATCTGTCGACAAGTATGTATGCGTGTGCATGAGTCTGTCTATCTAACTATCTAACTATCTATCTATCTGTCTATCTATCTATCTATCTATCTATCTATCTATCTATCTATCTATCTATCTATCTATCTGGCACCGCGAGTGTCGCGTTGCTCTCAAGCAACTCTGCCGTCCGGGACCAATCTTGTGCAACTTTGATTCCGCAAAAGCGTTCTATAGAGGATTAGTGGAGGGGAGGTGCGACGACGATCTTGGGCAGAATCTGGGCGTCGACGAGGAACACCTGACCCGCCTGTTCAGGACAACTTTCGGGCCGGGACCTATGGACAACCACTAGAGGTCCCTGGCCTGGCAGTGCTATCGAGAAGCATTACCCGTTCGGGATAAGCTTTACAGACACGGTTCGAGACACACCGGACCGACCTGCCCGAGATGCGGTCAGAGCGACGAAACGGTTCTGCACGCACTCGTGCAGTGTCCAAAGATTTCCGACCCGTAGGCTTATGCCGAACGGCTGCTGTCACGTGTGGGACGAGTCCGCCTGTCAGCCGAGTCTATTGTGCAAATTGCTCCACCACCGTCCCTCAACAGGGAAGGCATGGCAGTGTTCATCATACTGGTGGCCATGGTGAAAGAATGTGTGTGGTGGACCCGAGCGAAAGGATCAGAGACGAAAACTTATCTCTCTGGCCAATCGCTCATCAACTTTTTCAAGTATCACTTGAAAAGGAAGGTGAGAATAGAGAGGCAGGTTTTGTCTCGTGAAAGTTTCATTAAAAGGTGGGTGAATGTAGCAAAGATGGTGCGTGCGAGTGACGATACCTCTTTGAGCATGATCCTATAAATCGAGAAAAAAAAAAGAGAGAGAGAGAGAGAGAGCACTTCGCTCTCATGTGTCTATTCCCTGCTGAGGTTACCATGGTCTTTTCCGTAGGCTTTTCTCTCCATGGATAAACCTAATGTTACCCCATTTTACACAACTGACATTTTCTGTGATATACGATACCCCGTTTTTTTTGTTTTTTTTTGTTTGCCCCTACCGATCCCTTTTGATCGGATTTTTTTATTTTTTTTTAAAGAAATGCTCTGCAGTTGTATTTGTCCCCTCTGTGTGCAGCCCTGTGTGGCTAATAAAAGAAAGTTATCTATCTATCTATCTATTTATCTATCTATCTATCTCTATCTCTCTTTCTACATGTATATACACACACACAAATATATACCACCATCCACACTGCCCTTGCCAAAAAGAGTAAGGTTCTGTGGACCGTGCATCTGCTCTTTCCCCCCGAACCCGCCCTGCCGTTTCCCGCCTCCCTTTTCCCCTCACCTACTATCCCACCACCCTACCCCTCCAACGCTCCATTCTCCGAGCTTTTCGGCGCCTCCAGTCGGACCCCTCCACCTCCCACATCTTCCCTAATTGACCCCCTCCCTCCTTCAAACGAGCCCACAACCTACGGGACCTCTTGGTCCACAGCTTCTTCCCCAACCCAACCTCCCAACCTGGCTCGTTCCCTTGCTCCCGCCCACGCTGCCGCACTTGCCCTTACCTCTTCAACACCACCCTCCTCACCAGCACCCATCACCGACCCTTTCGCATCACCGACTCCTTCACCTGCACTTCTACCAACATCATCTATTGTATCTCCTGCTCTCTCTGCCATTCTCTGTACATCGGACAAACGGGGCGCCGCCTGGCCGACCGATTCGCGGAACACCTCCGAGACATCAACGTTGGCAATGACACCCCGGTGTCACGCCACTTCCGTTCTGCCGGCCACTCCTTTCAGCAACACCTGTCCGTGTTTGGATTGTCCATGCACAGGGGCCATCCGGACTCCCGTTTGCGCCGTGAACAGGGATTAATCTTCTCTCTTCCCTCCTCTGCGCCACATGGGCTCCCCTCCCCTCCCCTCTTCATCTAACCCCCTCCTCCTGCCTCTCTCCCCCCACCCTCCCTCCTACCACCCCTACTCTTTCTCTCCTCTCTCTTACTCTCTCTCACTCTCTTCTCTCGTACTCCCCTCTCTTCTCTCGTACTCCCCCCTCTCTCACTCTTACTCTCTACACTCTTACTCTCTCACCCTTACTCTCTCACTCTCACTCTCTTCTCTCTTTCCCTCTCTCTCACTCTTACTCTCTACACTCTTACTCTCTTACTCTCTCACCCTTACTCTCTCACTCTCTTCTCTCTTTCCCTCTCTCTCACTCTCTTCTCTCTCACTCTCTTTCTCTTCCTCTCTTTCTCTTCCTCTCTTTCTCCCCCCATACCCACCTTCCCCCTCTCTCACATCCACCTTCCCTCTCTTATACCCACACTCTCTCCTCTCTTCCTCTCTTTCTCTCCCCTCCCATACCCCCTCCCCCTCTCTTACATCCACCTTCCCCTTCCCCCTCCATCGTCAACACCCCCTCATAAGCTCATCCCACCACACCCCAACACACTCCTACTCTACCTTCCCACTCCACCCCATCCAATTCCTTACACCCACCCCCACCCCCTACCCACATACCCCACCCCTACCTCTACCCCACCCTCAGCCTAACCCACACTCCACCCATGCCTTCCCCACCTCCCAACACCCTCACATCACACCACACCAATACCCTCGCATCACACTACAACTGACCAAGTGCTTTCTCCCTTCCCCATTTTCACACTACATACGTCAAGATCACCAGCATTCTATCTCCCACACACAGCCCCTCGTTCTTCGATCACCGTTTGTTATCTCCCCTTTTCTTAGCTCTCCTGAAAAAAGAATTTCTAACTTCCGGTCAGCCATTATTAGCCATTATTATGATTGACCGTTGACTGAACACTATTCAATTTTTTTTCTCCGTGTTTTTCTCCTTGTCTCCGTATTCTTTCTGTTGAAGAGCGTAGCTCGAAACGTCAAAGACTTTCCGTATTCCCGAGCGTCATACTAATACATCCTTTTGTTATTTACACCACCTGTCCTCGTCTGTTTTTGTTTTTTCGTACATTCTCCCATATATATATATATATATATATATATATATATATATATATATATATATATATATATATATATATATATATATGTATAATATGTAATACACCCGCACCCACACGCGTATATTTTTGAGTCAGCATCAGCATCTATATGACTGAAATTTTATTCCAATCAAGGCCTGGTGCAGGACATACTCAAGACTCAGGACATAGTCAACAACTCACTCAAATGGTTCGAGTCATTTAAATATCTTGGAAGTACAGTAAGCTTTAAGTGTAACTCTTGATGACGAAATCAATCTTAGAATATCTTAAGGCTACAAATGGTTTTAGAAAACTTGACCACTGTTTGTGTGGGTGATCATGTTATCAGTCTGAAAACGAAAATAAGCGTATATTAATATTGCAATTTGAGCACACTTTTGTATGGGACAGAAGCATGGACTCCCTACTACAGACATATAATGAAACGTGAAACTTTCCACATGTGCTCCTTTTTTTAACAGATGCCACATAAAATGGCAACAAAGGATATACAAAGCCAAAATCTCAGAAAAAATGTGATATCTCCAGTATCCAAATCGTGTTGATGGGAATTGCGTGTAGATGGGTTAGACAGACAGGTAGACAGGTAGACAAATATATATATATATATATATATATATATATATATATAGATAGATAGATAGATAGATAGATAGATAGATAGATAGATAGATAGATAGATAGATAGATAGATAGATAGATAGTTAGATAGATAGATAGATAGATTATTAGACAGACAGACGAACAGACAGACAGTCGGATGGACGGACGGACAGACAGACAGACTGATAGACGAACGGACAGATAGATAGATAAATAGATGGATACATAGATAGGTAGAGAGATAAATAGATTGATTGATAGATAAACAAACATAAAGTATTGCAGAGATATTTACAACGTAGAAAAGGAACTGAGCAGCACAAGGCAACAAAACACAGGTAAATACCGCAACACTATACAACAGCTAACACCTGTCCGCTATACAATCAGTTCAATCTAATCCTAGACATTGTCAATAAAGCATTGCATTCCAGTAAAAATGAAGCTCCTATGCGTTCAATCGATTACTAGAAACAGCAGCTAGAAGTTATTTAATGACACTACAATATCTTTGGAGGAGGCACATGGCTTAGTGGTCAGAGTGGCGGACTCGCAGTCGAGGGATCGCGGGTTCGAATCTCAGACCGGGCGATGTATGTATTTATGAGCAAAACACCTAAGCACCACGCGGCTCCAGTAGAAAGTTATGGCGAACCTCTACTGACTCTTTCACCACAACTTTCTGTCATTCTTTCCTCCTGCATCTAGGAGCTCACTTGAGACGGACCGGCGACCCGTCCAAGTGGGGTACCTAAACACCAATGAAACTGGGAAACCGAACCTTATGAGCCAGGCTTGGCTCAAGAAGGAACAAACAACAACAACACAATATCTTTACTTGTCTGTCTGTTTGTCTATCTGTCTCTTTCACTCTCTCTCTCTCTTTCTTTCTCTTGCTCACTATCTATCTATCTATCTATCGATCGATCGATCTGTCTTTTCGTGGTTGCCCAATTTGGGAGAATCGTAAGTCTTCCTTGCGTTTAGGAGCACAGGTAGGACTGTGCTCGTGATTAGTCTGGCACGTACGGTATTGTCTAGTTTTGATTCGAACACATCCTTTAATAAGTTAAAATGCCATCCATATCCAACAATAACTATACCCCAGTCTGTCTGTCTATCTATCTATCTATCTATCTATCTATCTAGCGAGCAGCGACCCAAGGACCTCTCCACAAAGTCATTACAACACGAGAACCTGCTCATGATCCCTACGTACCTTGGTCGTAGGGTTACGAAAATAAAGATTTCGAATGTGCCTCCTGAAATTGAGGAAGAATGGCTCGTATCTGCCATATGTCTCGGCATAGAGGAGGAAATAAACATTTTAGAAGCTACTGCCGTGTACAATGAAAACTGGATTGGCCAGGAATTTCAACTCCTGGTACAAGTTGATCCAGCAAATTATGAGAAAATTCCACACAGAATCCAATTAACAGAGGATTCAAGTTTCCATGTTGCCGTCGAAGGCAGAAGGCCAGTTTGCTACGTTTGTAGTAGCAAAACTCACCTTCGAAATACATGCCCAGTAGCCCAGGAGCAAAGGCAACAACAACGTCAACAATACCAAGAAAGACAACAACAACAACCACAAGAAAACCAGAAACACAAGAAAAAACCAGCATTACTGCCCACACCGCCATGCACAACTGGTCAAGCAGCTGTACAACGAAATGGAGGATCGCCAGCAGCCAGCAAGCCAGCCGAACCAAACAACAACACCACCAGTACCACCAAGAACAGAATCAGCACCCTCACCACCACCAACACCACCAACAACAACCCCACAAGAAGAAGGGAACACGAAAAAGACTCCCACCCCACCCCCAAAAACCAAAACACCACATCCCAACTGTCACGAAACAGCACCAACACCACCAACAACAAATTCAACCCACACAAAAATAGACCCCAACACCCTTCCCCTCCCACCCTCCGATTCCTCCGACATGTCGTCAGATGAAGATGACACAGAGGATTGGCAAGTGGCCACTGGGGAAAGAAGAAAAAGAGGAAAAAAAGAACGGAAAAACAAACAAACAAACAAAGCGGGGAGGCTTACAAGCGCCGAAACCAACACATCCACAGAAAACAAAAACACCAACACAAACGCACCAACACAGAACCCCACAACAATTTTGACAGCGATAAACACAAACAATCCAGACCTAATGAATTACATTAGGTCAAACACTAACATTACAGAAAATGACACGAAAACAAGCAATCACCCATGCACAACACAACCACAACACATCAAAATCATACACATAACACGGAGCACATACAATACACTGAAATCTCTCTACCCGGATGCAGTAGGGAGATTCCAGAAATATTCCTCTAAAAACTGTACAAAGACCTTCTGAGAGAAGACTGTGAGGCGAAGAACCAAGAACTTTCGGACAGTAAGTAACTCTCTCTCTCTCTCCTTTCGTGTGTAAAACACAAATTTTGATAGGATCATGCTCACAATAGGCAGTATAAATGTACGTGGTTTGGAGTCGCCTTGGAAACAAGGGTATCTGTTAAACGACATCAAGTCACAAAATCTGCATGTTATAGCGAGACCAGACTCCACAGCCCGCGGGCCCTCCAGCACATGTTCGGCGGGCATTTCAACATTTATTTTTCTCCCTGTCTGCCGAGAATGGGTGGAGGAGGCACCGCGGTGCTTCTTCGGAAGAGTCTGGACCTCAAAGTAAAAGCAATTTTCCTAGGCTGGTCGTCTTGGATGTCGACTGCAGCAATGGGTGTGCTTTTCGACTGATAGCAGTTTATGCACCGTCTTTAACAGGCCGGTCAAATTTCTATCGACGTCTAGAGGTTTTCTTGGGAACGTCTCGACTTTTACTTTTAGTGGGGGATTGGAACGCTACCCTGGACACGCATCTAGATTACGCAGGCAGCGATAGCAATAGAAAGGGATGCAAAAGCCTCAAAGACCTGCTCAGACGTATCCAACTGTCTGACAGGTACCATCTGGACCACCCGAATGTGCCAACGTGGACATGGAGTAACCGCATCGGGTCGTCCAGATCGTACTTAGATAGGGTATTCTGTAGGACAGTGGATAAGGATAGAATAGGTTGTCCACAATTCCACATAGTCAGCTACACAGACCACAAATTTGTCACTTGTACGCTTGACTTAGATAAGACACATAGACAGGGTCCCGGTTACTGGAAGCTGAACGCATCGTTCACGGCACGCCAGGCTTACAGGGACCGGATTAGCACTTTAGTTAAGAGAGCATTAACGGGTGCCATCGTCAACAATAGATGGTGGTATGCCCTCAGAAAAGCAATCAAGTCAGAATCGGTTAGGTACAGTAAGGCCCTAGCGTTAGACCGAAATAGAATAGAGGGAGACCTAGTTAAGAAATTAGAAGAGGCACTTAGTACTGGCATCGCGTCCAACGTAGTGGCGGCGAGGTTGGCCCTCGACCAACACTTCAACGCCAAACACGAAGGATGCGTTGTCAGAGCTAGGATGCGTGCTCTGAGGGACAACGGAGTTGGAGCGGCCCGAGAGGCCCGAGTAGCGGAGGCGCAACGAGGCAACAGAGCCACCATTAGGTCTCTGACAGATGAAGAAGGGCGCGAATTACTCGAGCCTGAAAGGATGTGCTAGGCCTTTCAACAGCACTTTGCCCGATTGTTCGGGACAACTGGTGGGTCAGAACGCGGAGTAGATTTTAGTGCCTACTTGCATGGCCTGCCACGACTCTCAGCAAGAGAGGCGGAGTGTTGTGAAAGACCCATCACAGCCGCGCACGTACGGGATGCGATGGCAAGCTGCAAGGGAGACAAGTCGCCAGGCTTGGATGGTCTGCCCTACGAACTTTATTGTCATATGCCAGATTTGTTTGGAGGCGTCTTGGCAGCTGTCTACTGCAACTGGCAGCAAAACGGGAGCATCCCCGTCTTTGTAAAACGAGGAGCAGTGGCACTACTAAAGAAAGACTCAAACAAGGGGAACGTCATAGATAATTTTCGGCCCATCACTCTGCTCAACGCAGATTTGAAAATTTTGGCCAAAGTGTTAGCCGAGAGGTTGGCGATTGTCATCGAGAAACTAGTCGACAGGGCGCAGACGTGCGCCGTGCCGGGTAGGAGTATCCATGACAACCACCATCTGATCCGCTACATCATGGACAGGGTAGTTAAGGAACCTGGCATGGTTGGGGCGCTGATCAATTTGGATCAATCAAAAGCCTTCGATAAGGTAGACCATCACTACTTGGAAGCCGTCCTCATAGCGGCTGGTTTCGGTCCCGTCTTCCGCGGTTGGACCGCCGCCTTATACAGCGGCATCCGCTCGGTAGTTCGCGTAAACGGTCATCTATCTAGACCCTTCGGCATCATGCGTTCGGTTCGTCAAGGATGCCCCCTCTCGGCCCTTCTGTATGTATTGACTCTTGAGCCTCTACTGCGGAAGCTGGCGACGCTGAGGGGCATCCCACGAGAGCTGGGGTGCGGGACGAGCGTGTCTGCATAGGCGGACGACGTCACCGTCATAGTGTCGAGCCAAAAGCACATCGAGCTGGTCGGCGAGAGACTAAAAAATACGAAGCGGTAACGGGAGCAAAAATTAACCGGGATAAGTCAGTGGGCTTGCGGCTCGGCACCTGGAGAAGCAAGCCCATGCCGTCTAACAACGTCTCCACTGTGGGACGCTGGATCGACGGGCCGGTTAAATTGCTTGGAGTCTGGTTCGGTCCGGACCACCAAATGGAGAAGAACTGGGGCGAAATAACGACTAGGGTGTTTACTCTCACCCGGCAATGGGCCGAGAGGAAGCTATCCCTAAAAGGTCGGGCGGAGGTGGCGAACGCGTACATTGCATCCGTCATCGAATACCGTCTGACTGTCGTGCCTTGTTCCGACCCTACCATCACCAAACTGGAACGCATACTCTTCCGCTTCTTGTGGAAGGGAAGCGTCCGATGGTTAGGCGATCCATTTGCTGTCAACAGCCGCTAAATGGAGAGCTGGGTATGCCGTGGTTGATGATGCGCAGACATGCGCTGAGACTGCGACATCTCCGGCGCTTCATAGACGACGGTGAACAGGAGTGGTCGCCGTTTGTGCGGCGCGCTTTCCTGCAGCTCGTCTCCTTAGCCGAACTGCAGTCGTGGATTAAACAGAGACCTAGGCTCGGTGAATGGCACCGCGAGTGTCGCGTTGCTGTCAGCCGAGTCTATTGTGCAAATTGCTCCACCACCGTCCCTCAACAGGGAAGGCAAGGCAGTGTTCATCATACTGGTGGCCATGGTGAAAGAATGTGTGTGGTGGACCCGAGCGAAAGGATTAGAGACGAAAACTTACCTCTCTGGCCAATCGCTCATCAACTTTTTCAAGTATAACTTGAAAAGGAAGGGGAGAATAGAGAGACAGTTTTTGTCTCGTGAAAGTTTCATTAAAAGGTGGGTGAATGTAGCAAAGATGGTGCGTGCGAGTGACGATACCTCTTTGAGCATGATCCTATAAATCGAGAAAAAAATTTTAAAAAAAGAGAGAGAGAGAGAGCACTTTGCTCTCATGTGTCTATTCCCTGCTGAGGTTACCATGGTCTTTTCCGTAGGCTTTTCTCTCCATGGATAAACCTAATGTTATCCCATTTTACACAATTGACATTTTTTTGTTTTTTTTTTGTTTGCCCCTACCGATCCCTTTTGATCGGATTTGTTAATTTTTTTTTTTTTAAGAAAAGCTCTACTGTTGTATTTGTCCCCTCTATGTGCAGCCCTGTGTGGCTAATAAAAGAAGGTTATCTATCTATCTATCTATCTATCTATCATAGATAGATAGATAGGTAGATAGATAGATAGATAGATAGATAGATAGATAGATAGATAGATAGATAGATCTAATCACTTTTAACTACAAGTAGATTTCAGAAATAAAAGTAAACATAACATGAAAGAAAGAAAGAAAGAAAGAAAGAAAGAAAGAAAGAAAGAAAGAAAGAAAGAAAGAAAGAAAGAAAGAAAGAAAGAAAGAAAGAAAGAAAGAAAGAAAGTAAAAGTTGAAATAAAACAAATTATTCCGAGATTTTATGAAAGCAATGTATTTATTTTCATATCCTATTTGAATAAAAGATATCGGAAGAACTCAAAGCACTTTATTCACAATTTTGCAAACACCAACACAAAACTATACACAAGTTATCCAGTCTTTATTTGAATTATCAATTCATTCCTTCGTCCTCTTTCACTGAATGTCCCATTCGT
>NC_142944.1:14904181-14906681 GCF_046866305.1 Octopus bimaculoides | reverse complement strand
AACATTTCAAATTAACATTTTAAACAGAAATAAGCGAGATATTGGGTGAAAAATTAGCAAACCTCATTTGAATATCAGAGATATAGCAAAAAGGTTAATTATGTGTAAATATTGACAGATAATTACGAAATTTGTAATTTTTAAGTGATCTCATATGAGATCACTGGTAAGGTAATGGGTTAAGTACGTCTTGCTGATATTCATAGCCCCAGATATTCTGATCATTAGTATGTATATATATATGTATGTATGTATGTATGTATGTATGTATGTATGAATGTATGTATGTATGTATGAATGTACGAGACGATTTCTCCTCACAGATGCACGCACATCTGCGATGTTTCTCTCACTTCTGCTGGCTGCGGATCTCCCAGAATGTTTGTCAATATCGACATTTTTCGTTCATCTTGGAAACGTCTGAACCACTGATACACTTAGGTGCAGCTCATACACGCTTCTCCATAAGCTTTCTGCAACTTTGTGTAGGCCTGTGAGCAGGTATCATCATGACAACTTCTTCTGTCATGGTCAATGCGATGATCCCACGCTACACACCTTCCTTCCAATCAATGCCGTAAACAGCAGAAGTGAGCTAGAACGTTAAAACTCAGTGCAATGCACAACAGAGATCAAGATCAACGTGAGCCAAGCGGCTTTACTATATATGATTTAGCGTCGTTACTATGGCAACAGTCCGGATACTTATTGATCAGACCTCGTACATATATACACGGTGCGTAAGATATTTCAGGACAGATTTACGTTTATATATTAAAAAAAAACAGTCATATAATAACAGATAATAACTCATCTATCAAAAAATGCTATGAGGATAAAAATAAACCTTCTTTTCTGTAATATTATTCAATAAAGCCACCTTCAGCTTCAACAACTGCTTCTATATGAGATCCAAATCATCTACATGCTCGAATCAAGTGGACTTGGTTCATTCTGGGACATTACTCTGAGTATGGAACCTTTCAAAGAATCTTTGGTGATATAGGCGTGTTCATTGACACACACACACTCTCTCTCTCTCTCTCTCTCTCTCTCTCTCTCTCTCTCTCTCTAGGAGGCCAAGTGTTAAGGGTTATGTGATCATGAACATTTTCTGCCATCCAATCTTGTGTTACTAGAGCCATGTATGATAGAGCAGTGCCTTACTGAAACACATATGCCTTCCATTGCATACACTGTCTATCCAGGACTTAACAATCATTGCCAGGACCTCAATGTAGGCGGCAGAGTTAACTTTAAGGCCTTGTAGAAAGAAGTAAGGAGGCATAACAAGTCCTTCATTGCTGACAACTCTTATGACCATGACAGTTGCAGGAAATTTTGTTTGCATAACACTTGGAACTTCACAAAGGTCTGCACGTAACCATCTGTTAATTTTTTGATCTGGTCGAAGTTTTCCTCGTTTTAAATCTTCTTTTGTTGGGTTTTTCAGTTTGTTTTAGAGCCTTTTAGATTTGACGTAGTGATTTTCTTTTGCATTTTTCCCTGAAAAATTGACCTTTCCTCATCATATAAGATGTCTTTATGGATAGCATCTCTGACTGTTCCTTCTGACATATGGGGATCTTTTGCAATTGACCTCATGGACTTTCTGGAACTGTAATCAATGGTCTGTTGAACCAGCTGGATAAATTCAGGTGTTCTGATGATTTCAGAGTGTTTAGAACGCTTTTTATGCTTTGATACTGGTGATAGGTTTCCATCTTCAATCTCTAGCTTCTTACAAACCTTGTAGATAAAAGATCTGGGAACTTTTAAAAATTCAGATATTTCTAAATCGCTGTGCTCAGCCTTTGTAACCACAATAACAGCATGCCACTGAATTTCTTGAGTAAGTTGAGGGTTTGCCATTATTATTTTCTGAAAAAAAAAGATTATACACAGTTAGCATAAAATGCAGCGATATGACCCTCAGATACCTTACGCACCCTGTGTATGTTTATATATATATATATATATATATATATATATATATATATATATATATACATACATACATACATATATATATATATATATATATATATATATATATATATATATATATATATATATATATATATATATATATATATAATAACAGTCAAAGAACTACTGATTCTAAACTACAAATTTTTCTCTAAATGGATGGTGATATTTGTGGCACACATAGAACAAAAAACCGGAGGGAAAGCATAAACAAAACAAGTCTTTAGTTAATCGGATACGATCGTTTCATGGTTAAGAGAATGAAAATTTCCCTATCGTTGATTTTTGGTGTCGCATGGCAAAAATTACCGTGAATTTTTTTAGAGACACTTTCAGATTTATCAGAATATCGGACTGATGATTTGGAATAGGGAAATTTTCATTCTCTTAACCATGAAACGATCGTATCCGATTAACTAAAGACTTGTTTTGTTTATGCTTTCCCCTCCGGTTTTTTGTTCTACGGGTGCCACAAATATCGCCATCCATTTAGAGAAAAATTTGTAGTTTA
>NC_142944.1:14891681-14899181 GCF_046866305.1 Octopus bimaculoides | reverse complement strand
GTGTGTGTGTGTGTGAGTTTCAGTGTGTGTGCTTGTATGTATATCCGTATATTCATGTACAAACATTTACATCAGTCTATGGTTGTGTAAGTAGATTTTCTATCTTTCGTGCCCTCTCCTGCTCTCTCTCTCTCTCTCTCTCTCTCTCTCTCTCTCTCTCACTCTCTCTCTCTCTCTCTCTCTCTCTCTCTCTATCTCTCTCTATCTCTCTCTAATACACACATACGCACGCACACACGTATATTATAATCATATGCACATGTTTGCTTGTATATAGAAATATATATATTTATATCACATGTATATATATATATATATATATATATATATATATATATATATATGTGTGTACGCATACACACAGGCACTTACACACACACACACACAATGTACACACACACACGTACATATAGTGTATATGTGTGTGTGTGTGTGTGTATACGTGTGTGTATGTGTATGTATTTGTAAATGTAAGTACACGGCCATAGAAGTAACATACAATATCTTAAACGTACACTCATACAAAAATGATCGCATGAAAGAAAGAATTGTAGACGCACACCAAGAAATATGGGACACTGAATCACACACTCACACGCACAAACATACACACACTCACTCTGAAGGTCCGCTCGTAAGCAGACCCGCACACACACACAGCTTTAGACAAACGAACGCACGCACATACTTAGATATTCTTAGTGTTTTTACGATTTGAGAAACGCACGCTGTTCACATGCATTTATATCGGTGCGCCTGTAATGTCATACTGCCGTGGAGTAGGGAAGGCTTTGATGAGTTGTTGTTATTAGAGGATGAACAGGTGATATCGGAACCCTTTAAATACTGCTTTTCCACGATGATATCTAATCTGTCTTGACGTTAACAACTAGAAATTAGGAGTGAAGATAGAGGCCAATGTTTATATATATATATATTTGTATGTGTATGTGAGGGAGAGAAAGAGGGAGAGAAAGAGAGAGAGAGAGAGAGAGAGAAATAGCAGAAAAAGGCGTGGGTACAAGGATCTTTTCACATGACGGATCCACCCTCATTTTTATATAGCAAGGGACGCCGAGAATTGGCGCTTCTCACATAGACAGGCATGCACAAATAAAGAGGGACAGACAAACAGGGAGGAAGAAAGATAACACACCCAAACAAAACACACACACACACACACACACACACACACAAACTGACAGAAATACGCGTATGCGTAAGTATACTGTCACATTTCACTTTTATTAGCGCTAGTAAGTTCCTACTGTTACAATCAACAACACCGTCATTACTTATACACATTTGAAAAACAACAACAACAAGAACAACAACAACGACTACCAAGAATAACAACAATATTAACAACTGCCACAGCAATAAATTAACACACCGCATTAACAACGGTAATAAGCATCAATAACGAATCCAGTAACAACAATAATGGTTGTTTCTAAAAGGGACACACGGCTAGAAGTTTGTGAGTTTACTTAGCTCTATGGTTCTCAACCGGTACCCATATGGCTCATGGGGTCCATATGAGATATTTTATTTATTTATTTTTTTTTTGGTAAAATTTATCTGCAATAGATTGATTATACTACTATGATACGCAAAATATTATAACATTTTATTTTATATAATTACTCTTTTACTCTTTTACTTGTTTCAGTCATTTGACTGCGGCCATGCTGGAGCACCGCCTTTAGTCGAGAAAATCGACCCCAGGACTTATTCTTTGGAAGCCTAGTACTTATTTTATCGGTCTGTTTTGCCGAACCGCTAAGTGACGGGGACGTAAACACACCAGCATCGGTTTTCAAACGATGGTGGGTGGACAAACACAGACACACAAACACACACACACATATATACATTATACATATACATATATACGACGGGTTCTTTCAGTTTCCGTCTACCAAATCCACTCACAAGGCTTTGGTCGGCCCGAGGCTATAGTGGAAGACACTTACCCAAGGTGCCACACTGTGGGACTGAAGCCGGAACCATGTTGTTGGGAAGCAAGCTACATACCACACAGCCACTCCTGCGCCTAAAGATTATAATTTTATTTTTTAAACATCGAATGGCTACAGGAGTCTATACGAGTGAAATAGAAATCAGAGGAGTCCATATGTGAAAAATGGTTGAGAAACACTGATTTTATCGATCAAAATGTCTGACTTGTACTTTATTTTATCAACCTTGGGAGGGCTGAGGCTGAGAATGGACCTCGATTGGATTTGAATTCAGAAAGTAAAAAAAAAAAAGATGGAACTAATACTTGCATGGTAGTCTGTCCGAGAGGCTAACATTTTTATCATTTGTCCCGACTATGAAACAATAATTTAAAACAGTTTCGTCATCCACAACAGCCATAGCAACGATAATAATCTTTTATTATTATTTTTATTATTATTATTATTATAGGCACAAGACCTGAAATATTGTGTGATGGTGGATAGTCGAGTATCACGATACCAGTGCTTAACTTGACATATTTGTCTTTATCTACTGCGCAAGGACGAAAGGCAACAATCGACTTCGGTGTCATTTGAACTTAGAACGTAAAGAGCTGGAAGAAATGCTGCGAATCAGTTTGGCTAACGATTCTGATAGATCACTCCACCCAACTTCTTTTTAAATTTTGGATGAAAGTTATGAAACTGATTATAGAGATGATAAACATAACAAATAATATGTGAATGATTACGATAGACGAAATCAGTATGGAAGCCCGTTGTATATAAAATTAATTAATTAATTAAAAACGGTTTTCAATGTTCGCGGCAAATTTGAGTTTGAAAAAAAAATACTGTCGTACTTCGTAAGAAAATTTCTATTGAAAAAAGACGTTTTAAATTTTAAAATCAGAACAGTTACAGCAAGCAATTAGCTTGTTCTATTCTTCAAACTTGTTTATGACAAAGTGTGAGTATATATTTTTTCTTCAACATACAACTTATAGGCGCAGGGGTGACTGTGTGGTAAGTAGCTTGCTTACCAACCACATGGTTCCGGGTTCAGTCCCACTGCGTGACATCTTGGGCAAGTGTCTTCTACTATAGCCTCGGGCCGACCAAAGCCTTCTGAGTCAATTTGGTAGACGGAAACTGAAAGAAGCCCGTCGTATATATCTATATATATGTGTGTATGTATGTTTGTGTGTTTGTGTTAGTCCCCCAAGCATTGCTTGACAACCGATGCTGGTGTGTTTATGTCCCCGTCACTTAGCGGTTTGGCAAAAAAGACCGATAGAATAAGTACTAGGCTTACACAGAATAAGTCCCGGGGTCGATTTGCTCGACTAAAGGCGGTGCTCCAGCATGGCCGCAGTCGAATGACTGAAACAAGTAAAAGAGAGTAAAAGAGATACACGAAAAAGGCGTAGGACAAACTAGATATCCATTGCATGATGCCCCTTGGAAACCATTTATCTATTATTTTGCTTGATAAGCTACAGATAGCAGCCAAATTTCTCTCGTCTTTAAAAGCAGCCGGGAAATGAAAAAAAAACCCCAGAAAAATGTAGTTTCAATTATATAAAAAAAATTATTTAATTAAGTCATGATAACCACAACTGAAATGGTTTTAATCCTAAGTGTGCTCAGTCAGGAAACTGCTAAAAGGAACAACAACAATGTGTGTGCGCGCTCGAGTGTGTGAATGCGCATAGTTCAGTGGTTAGTGCGTTGGGCTTACACTCCTGAGTGTGTGCTATATTTGTGAGCAAGACCATTTCACTTTGCTCCAGTTCACTCAGCTGTAGAAATGAGTTGTGATGTCACTGGTGCCAAGCTGTATCGGCCCCTTTGCCTTTCTCTTGGATAACATTGGTGGCGTGGAGAGGGGAGGTTGGTATGCATGGGCGACTGCTGGTCTTCCATAAACAACTTTGCCCAGATTTGTGCCTTGGAGGGGCATCCCCATGGACATTCATAATCGAAGGGGGTTCCTTTATTTTATACACGCACGCACACACACACACGTGTGTGTGTGTGTGTGTTTCTGTCATTAGACTGCGGCCATACTGGGGCACTGCTTTGTAGGGTGTTAGTCGAACGAACCGATCCTTGTATTTGTTTTTTTTTAAACCTGTTACTTATGGTATCGGATTGTTTCTATCGGAACAAAAATCAGCTCATAGATACAGACATGTAAACACTGTCCACGAAATCTCCGCTCAGGGTTTTGGTCGGCCCGGAACTTTAGGACTGAACCCGGATCCTTGTTTGGAAGCAAGCTTTTGCCACGCCTGCAAAAAATGTTTATTATATAGATAATATATCTGCACATTCTACACAAATATTATATATATATATGAACAGGGTTAGCCAAAAAGTCACCTGACAATAAATCAAAATCATTTAATAACAAGAATTATTTATATTTAACAACTGAATGAATTTAATAAAAGCATCTAAATACGAACTCCCCGAACTCTGTTATCGACTGCTGTTCCCAGTAAATATTGGTGCAACGTTGTACCACTATCTTATTTATACTTTAACCTGAATGTGCTTTGTTTTACTGGATAGCAATACTACTGTACTGCACTATTTAATAATTTTTTCTTTGAAAACTTTTTCATTTCACTGTTCTCAGTCTGTTAACAAGGCTAAGCATTTCAGATGAGCGTATACTGGTATTGATGTAGGAACATTTGAGATTTTATTCAGGTATATCTAGCCGATAAGAACTAATCAAATTTACGTTAACAAATGGGTTTACATTTATTTAATGATCTTCCTCCAGTTAAGATGAAATTTTCTATACTTGCCGCCCATTAACATTTTGCCAGTATATATATATATATATATATATATATATATATATATATATATATATATATATATATATACAAGAATAAGTGCAGGGAATCGTCAATTAGTAATAGAATTAATAATTAACAATTTTGCCAAGTAGTTCAGTATGAAAAAACCTTTATCGGTAAAATCATTTATCATCATAAATATACAGGGATTAGCATTGAGCTGCTTCTCCAACATACTGAAAATTTAGAAATAGCAGTCAAAGAACTACTGATTCTAAACTACAAATTTTTCTCTAAATGGATGGCGATATTTATGGCACACATAGAACAAAAAACCAGAGTGAAAAGCAAAAACAAACCTGCCTCTATGTGTGCCATAAATATCGCCATCCGTTTAGAGAAAAATTTGTAGTTTAGAATCAGTAGTACTTTGACTGCTATTTCTAAATCTTCAGTATGTTGGAGAAGCAACTCAATGCTAATCCCTGTATATTTATGATGATATATATATATATATATATATATATATATATATATATATATATATATAATGAAGCTTTTCTATAGCGTCGTATATTATCGACTGCTAAATCCAGTAAATATTGGCGCATTGTTGTACCACTATCTCATTTATATATATATATTGCTGAAGTACATACCTCCCTGAAATCTATATGTTGATATTTAAGATACATTATAGCTTTATTAAATGATTAAAAGAGATCAGTAAAATAGAAGAATCGTTGGAATATCGAAATAAATGCATTGTATGTTCAAATCCCGCCAAAGACAACTTTGGGTTTCATCTTTTTGGAGCCAATGAAATAGAGTAGCATACAAGTGTTGGGGCTGATAGTAATCAACCCTCTAAAATGTCTCCACAAACTTTCTGACTGTTTGCCTAAATCAGAAGCGATGACAGGACGACACAATGTCAGTAAATTGGCAGAATTAAATGAACGTTGGGAAAGAAAAATAATGCCTTCGCAGGCTTTATGTTCTAAGTTCAAATTCTTAGGCAGAATTTGAGAGCTCAGACACCAAAACTGATAACCTTGTACCTGAATCAGAAACAATGAAACAACTACATGATTACACTGCTTGGCAGTCTATGGACGTTATCATATACAATAGATTCAGTGAGTGAAATTGAGTAAACTGGTGTCGAAGCTCATCTCAATGACGATACTAAGATTAAAATGATGACCAGCCTTGTCGTACAGAGACTGAAACTTTGAATGCGCAGGGAGATTATGAATACATTTGCTTATACATATACTGCTGATATGTGTGTGTGTGAGTGTGTGTGTGTGTGTGTGTGTGTGTGTGTGTGTGTGTGTTTATATCTATATAATATATGTATATATATGATGTATGCATTTCATTATGCTTCATCCTACACATTACTTCTTTGTACGTTTTTTTCGTTCTCACTCCACTTTTTGCCTCTGAAACTTTTCGATCGGAGACGGTAGGCTCGAAATGTCAATGACCTTTCCATTCAACCAGAGCCTCAAAATTACACACCTGCTTGTTGTTCCCTCGCCTGTCTTCGTCCTTTGTTTTATGTAAATTTGAACTACACACACACACATACACACACACACGCACACATGTATATATCACTGATGTCATAAGAATTCTGTAAGCTTTCGTGAGAACATTAAATAATTCACTTATAGAATATTATATCTCGGAAGCGGCGAGCTGGCAGAAACGTTAGCACGCCTGGTGAAATGCTTATTGGTATTTCGTCTGACATTACGTTCTGAGTTCAAATTCCACCGAGGTCGACTTTGCCTTTCATCCTTTCGGGGTCGATTAATTAAGTACCAGTTGTGTACTGAGGTCGATCTAAACGACTGGTCTAGAGTAGAAAAAAGAATATTACATCTCGAAGAACGCACATAGAGCTATAAATAATCTTTTCTACAATAGGCACAAGGCCTGAAATTTGGGGGGAGGGGTCCAGTCGCTCAGATCGAAATTAGTACTTAATATATCGACCCCGAAAAGATGAAAGACAAAGTCGACCTCGGCGGAATTTGAACTCAGAACAAAGCAGCAGACGAAATACCGCTAAACATTTCACCCTGCGTCCTAACGTTTCTTATTTCTTTAATGCCCACAAGGGGCTAAACATAGAGGGGACAGACAAAGGGATTACATCGACCCCAGTGCGTAACTGGTACTTTTTAATCTATCCCGAAAGGATGAAAGCTAAGTCGACCTTGGCGGAATTTAAACTCAGAATGTAGCAGCAGACGAAATACCGCCAAGCATTTCGCCCGGTGTGCTAACGTTTCTGCCATTATAATACTATAGATAATATGTAAATATTCGGTTGAAAGCCTTCAACTTCTTTTCCAAATTGTTTTAAACACTAATATTTATATGCCATTATTTATAGCCTTATATGTACTTCGAGATCCAGTTTAAAAAAAGAATGTATGCATATGTGTGTGAGTGTGTGTGTATGCGTGTGTATGTGTTTGTGTGTGCGTGTGTGTGACTGTGTGTGCGTGTGTGGACATAGGTATACATACACATACATACGTAAACTATATAATAATTCACATTTGTGTGAGTTTGTGGGTGAGGGAATGTATGTTTCCTGTTGTGTGTATACTATGCATGCTCATAAAAATTTATATCTGTCTGTGCGTATATGCTTTGAGACAAATATGTTGAGAATATGTATTTATATGTTTAATTAATTGACT
>NC_142944.1:14886681-14889181 GCF_046866305.1 Octopus bimaculoides | reverse complement strand
CAACTATAAAACTTCTGACACCCACAAAGGCAGACTCTGTGGAAAGAGTGTGGAAAATGTGACCCACTTGGTAAGTGGATGTGAGAGTCTTGCACAAAAAGAATACAAGAGCCGCTACGATAAAATGTGTGTGTATCTTCATTGGCTCTTATGCCGTAAATACTAATATGAAGCATGTACCAAGTAAAGTAATGCAGGAGGATGGAAAAGTAACGATACTCTGGGACTATGATCTTCAGACGGATCGTGTAATCGAACGACCGTCGGTCGGATATTGTCTTATTGAGTCATACCAAATGACATGAATGTTGTGAATAAAGAGGTTGAAAAAATTCACCAAGTACTCCGAATTGAAAGTGGAAATGACAAGACTGTATGGAATGCGAGAGAGTAATGTAAAAGTGATACCAGTGGTGATCAGTGCGTTAGGCTCAATCCCATTGAAACTTCAAAACTTCTTAAGGCAACTGGAAATCCCATGCAAGATTGATGTCTTGCAAAATGCAGCCTTATTGGGCACAGTGCACATCTTAAGGAAAGTATTATCTGTCTGAGGTTCTTGTTGTGACTTAACAGATGACTAAAGAGTCCGGTACATTTTTACCTAAACTGTGTTACAAAGGAGTAATAATGATAATAATAATAATGTTAATAATAATAATACTAATACTACTACTAATAATAATAATAATAATAATAATAATAATAATAATAATAATAATAATAATAATAATAATAACAACAACAACAACAACAACAACAATAATAGTAATAATAATAATAATAATAATAATAATAATAATAATAATAATAATAATAATAATAATAATAATAATAATAAAAGAAGGAAAATGCACACACTTTACATAGGTTTAATATTTTAATGTATTTTAAATGAAAGAGTACTGTGGTTGCTGACCGATTCATTCACTAACTTTTATACAAGAACATGGACTAAAACTTCTTAAGAAAATATGAAATTACAATTATTTCAATGTCCTGATTAGCGAAAGCGAAACCGGTCGACAAACACAATACTCTTTCATTTAAGATATATCGAAACTATGTAAACTGTGTGAATTTTCCTTCTTTATTATATATATATATATATATGTATATATATATAATCATAAATATATAGGGATTGACAGTAACCTGTTTCTCCAACATACTGAGAATTCAGAAATAGCAGCCAAAGAACTACTGATTCCAAAACTACAAATTTTACTCTATATTGATAGCGATATTTTTGATACACACAGAACAAAAAACAGTAGAGAAGAGTAAAAAAAACACTTGCCTTTAGTTAATTTAGTACGATCGTTTCACAGTTAAGAGCAAAGAATACTCCATTTTGATCTTTTTTTACTCTTCTCTACTGTTTTTTGTTCTGTGTGTATCAAAAATATCGCTATCAATTTAGAGTAAAATTTGTAGTTTTGGAATCAGTAGTTCTTTGGCTGCTATTTCTGAATTCTCAGTATGTTGGTGAAACAGGTTACTGTCAATCCCTATATATTTATGATTATAAATGATTTTACCGAAAAGGTTTTTTCATACTGAGCTACCCGGCAAAATTGTTAATTATTAATTTTATTACTAATTGACGATTCCCTGCCCTGCATATATATATATATATATATATATATATATATATATATATATATATATATATATATATATATATATATATATATATATATATATATGCCGTATGTAAACAAACGAGTTTGTTTTTCGAAGCGCTGAAATGTATTGTAGAACAAGTAGAAAGATAAATTTTATTCAACGCATAGATACAGAACGGTATATATGTATATATATATATATATATATATATATATATATATATATATATATATATATATATATATATATATATATATATAAAGGATAAAATCATTTTTTCGTCCTAAAAGCGGAAACATTTGTCGGCATACGCAACCAGTCACGCAAACACCCACTTATGAACGTGATACATATGCATGCATGTAGCCATGAATGTGAATATACATATATATGTGTGTGTGTGTAATTTTGGGGACCAATGGGTATATATCAATTAGTGCGTTGAGTAAGGCACGAAAATATATACATATATATATATATATATATATATGTATGTATGTATGTATATATATATATATATATATATATATTTGCATGTATATTCTGTGAAATGCCCGTTTGTTAAATCACCACATAAAAGCTCCATATATCCAGGATAATAATAAGAGCCATCTCACTGTCAAACTGTAATTAGGCCTGTAACATTGTGAGATACAGATAGAGAGCCAGAGAAACTGCCATATAAATAGCAGGCAGGTCTACGAGGCGGGAGGAAAAGATTTTTAATTCAGATAGGGATGCAATTACTAGACTCAGCATCCATCCAAAACAAGGAATGACACCATCTGCTGCAGAATGTTTGCAACCCTAGGCGCACGAGTTAAACGACGCTTCAGTCAAAAACAATTTCGCCTGATTTTATTTAGCATAT
>NC_142944.1:14866681-14876681 GCF_046866305.1 Octopus bimaculoides | reverse complement strand
ACCTTCCCCCAAAAGTCAGGTTTTTATGGGGTCTTTCCATGAGCAGTCCTCGAACGTCTCATCCCTGTTGAGGATTACACATCGTTGATTTCTGTCTTCCTTAATACCTGCTGCCTACAGTACCATGCTATTCGTTCTTTTCAGCTATCTAATACTTTTCTGATTATTCTGGCCATGCCAAGGAGGTAAACCAGTGAGCAGGTGTGGTCGCCGTTCGCCAGGCACGTATTTTCGCAGGTATAACAGAGATGCAGTCCTGGGTAAAACAGAGACTTTGGAAAGGGGAAAGCCCTCAGCCAATCGGACAGTGCGATAGGTGGATGGTCCACTTCAGCCTTTTATTGAGGATTAGGGGAGGAAAAGTGCGATAACGTTCTTGGGAAAACTTTGGGCATCAAAGAAGATCAGCTAGTCGCTCTTTTCCAGAGAACTTTCGGGTCGAGAGCGATGGATAATTTCCAGAATCTCTGGCCTGGCTGTCCTACAGGAGATCTTTTGCCTGCTACAGGAGATCTTTTTCCGGCTGTCAATTGAATCCACCGTGAACATTGTCCTGTCCCCTTCCTTTAATTTGGAAGGAGAGGCTGTTTTTATATGCCTGGTAGCCATGGGGAAAGAGGTTGTATGGTGGACGAGATGGAAGGGGCTGAAGACAAACACTTTTCTCTTTGGCCAATCACTAACGAACTTCAAGTTTCATTTGAAAAGGAAAATAAGGACAGAGAGGGAAGTGTTGTTTTCTACTCAGTTTGTTGAAAGGTGAATGAAAGTGGCGAGAATGGTATGAATGAATGTCCTAAGCGTACACCTGTAGTTGGAAAGAGGAAAGTAAACTAAAAAAGAGGCACCTGCCCCCAAAAGTCAGGTTTTTATGGGGTTTTTCCATGAGCAGTCCTCGAACGTCTCCTCCCTGTTGAGGATTACACATTGTTGATTTCTGTCTTCCTTTTTGTTTTCTTTTTTTTAAATTTTGTTAGTGTAGACTTTATTACACGCAAAACCTTCACAACAACACACAAGCGCTCACAGCCCTCAGCCAATCGGACAGTGCAGCAGGTGGAACGTCCACATTAGCTTTTTATAGAGCATTAGCGGAGGTAAGTACGACGACGTTCTTGGGGAGACCTTGGGTGTCGAAGATGAGCCAGTCGTTCTTTTCCGGGACCGATGGATAATTTCCAAAAATTTCTGGCCTGACAATGCTACCGAGGAGATTTGACTGTTCGCGATGAACCTCACAGGCACTGGAGTGCTGTCTGCCGAACATGTCCGAGGTGCGCGCAGGAAAGAAACGGTCCTGCATGCACTTCTCCAGTGTTCGGGCATTGCTGACCTGTGGATTTATGTCAAACACTTGTTGTTGCGGGTGGGACGAATCCGGATGTCAACTGAATCCATTGTGAAGATCGCCCCGCCACCATCCTTTAATAGGGAAGGAAAGGCTGTTTTTGTATGCCTGGTAACCATGGCGAAAGTGGTTGTATGCTGAACGAGGTTGAAGGGTCTGAAGACAAAAACTTTTCTCTTTGGCCAATCCTTAATGAATTTCTTCCAGTTTCACTTGAAAAGGAAAATAAGGGTAGAGAGGGAAGTGTTGTCTTCTAGCCAGTGTGCTGAAAGGTGGATGGAAGTGAGTATACTCCTGGAATTGAGTATATTCCTGTAGTTGGGACAAAAAAAAAAGAAAGAAAAATGAAACGGCACCTTCCCCAAAAGTCAGGATACCCATGGTTTTCATTATGGGGTTTTTCCATGAGCAGCCATCGAACGTCTTCTCCCTATTGAGGATTACACATTGTTGATTTTTTTCTTCCTTTTTTCTATATTTTGATAGTCTTCTTTATACGCAAAACCCTCACAGCACAAACGCACACACACACACACACGCATACGCATTCTGTGTTTTGTCCTATACCATCCTTAATGTTTTCCTTAATGCAAGCCCTTGTGGCTTATAAAGTAATCATTGTTATTATTATTATCATTATTATTATTATTATTATTATTATTGTTCAGTAGTTTTATTTTTATAACGTGCTTTCACTTCACTACCGAGCGCAGCTCTGTGCTGTGGTTTGCTGTGGTGCTCTTATGTTTACTGTATTGAAAGTGTTTTGCGTAGAATGTGTGCAGTACCCAGTAGTGCAGTTTTCTGTATGTTATTGTTATTTTTATTATTATTATTATTATTATTATTATTATTATTATTATTATTACTATTATTATTATTATTATTATCATGATCATTATTATTATTATTATTACTATTATTATTATCATTATTATTATTATTATTATTGTTTATTATTATTATTATTATTATTATTATTATTATTATTATTATTATTATTATTATTATTATTATTGTTGTTGTTGTTGTTGTTGTTTTTATTATATCTTTAATGCTAAGCACGTCATCAATTATGTTCTCCAGTTTCAAGATTCAGCTTTCAGATTAAGAAACTAATTCATACAAAACAGCTGGCAATTGTTTCTGCCTCCTTGTTAGCTCTACACATAACCGACATTTTATAAATACATACATACATACATACATACATACACAGACGCACACACACGCAGAGACATATACATAGACACACACACACACATACACATATACTGCACATTTTTCTTTTATATACTTCTTATCATTACAGGGTATATCAATACAAAATATATTTAATTATCAATGCAGGACATATTTAATTATTATTATTTATTTATTTCATTTCTTTGTTGTTTCTGTTTTCCACTTGATATTTTAATAGCTTGTGCTTGTCTTTATTTTCTTTTTCATCCTAATGTATACTTATTTAATATCTTCTTATTCTTACATTTTTTTTTGCAAAAACGCATTTTCACCAGAAATATGAGATAATAATAATAATAATAACAATAATAAGGATGATGATGATGATGATGATGATGATGATGGTGATGATGATGATGATGGTGATGATGATGATGATGATGATGATGATGATGATGATGATGATGATGATAATGATACTATTAATAATAATAATAATAATAATAATAATAATAATAATAATAATAATAATAATGATAATAATAATAATGATAATAATAATAATAATAATAATAATAATAATAATAATAATAATAATAATAATAATAATAATAATAATAATAATAATAATAATAACAATAATAATAATAATAAATAATAAACAATAAATCATATTATCTCTGGCTGCCCAGTCCTGGCTAAGAAGGAATATATTCACAGACACGACAGAGCTGGGACCTATATACACTGGAAGCTATGCCAACACTATGGAATAACAACGGAAAAAAGATGGTATAAACACACGCCAGAAAAGGTCACAGAAAACGAGAAAGCAACCATACTCTGGGATATGCCAATACACACAGATAGAGAAATTAAGGCAAATAGACCAGATATAGTTGTCAAAGATCATGAAGAAAAAAAATGCTTTCTAATTGATGTATCAATACCAGCAGATGACAACGTTTCTCGAAAAGAAATGGAAAAACTTTCAAAATACAAAGACCTGTAAATAGAGATAACTCGAATGTGGAGTCTAAAAACAGAACCAATTCCTATCATAGTAGGTGCCTTAGGTATAATAAAAAAATATTCAGACAAATACATAACAAAAACACCAGGACTTACAAATATATATAACATACAGAAAATTGCACTACTGGGTACTGCACACATTCTACGCAAAACACTTTCAATACAGTAAACATAAGAGCACCACAGCAAACCACAGCACAGAGCTGCGCTCGGTAGTGAAGTGAAAGCACGTTATAAAAATAAAACTACTGAACAATAATAATAATAATAATAATAATAATAATAATAATAATAATTTTGGCATAAGGCCAGCAAATGCGGAGAGGGGTAAAGCGATTGTATCGACCCCAGTACTCAAATGCTACTTATTTTATCGACCCTGGAAAGATGAAGGATAAAATGGAACTCGGCGGAACTTGAAATCAGAAGAAATACCGTTAAGCATTTCGTGCATCATGCTAATTATTCTGCCAGTTCGCCTAATAATAATAATAATAATAATAATAATAATAATAATAATAATAATAATAATAATAATAATAATAATAATAATAATAATAATAATAATAATAATAATAATAATAATGTGCTACACCGGGCTCCCTATACAAAAACATATCTAATCCAATAACATCGATGGAATTAGCCAAAAGAACCGGTGGAAGATTTGAAGGAAGCGGTCTTTTAACGAAGATAATTTTTTTAAGAATATTTTTTATTCTTAAAAAATGAAATTTCACTGCAATACAAAGCACAGGACCTCCTATGCACGATGTCTCAATGAAACACGTGCGATCACACACGCAAAACCAACACCGGAAAGTTTACAAACTATATAAAAAAAAGAAATGGAACAAAATAGTAAGTACATATATTGAATAATTACGCATACACTTGAACGTGTACACAATGATATATACGTTTTGATACCCATAGAACTACACATGCATCTTAATGTTTACAGAACTACGTAAAAATCACAGGACACACTTACGGATACGAAAACACATATCACAAACGAAGCAAAACCAAAACTTTTTTTCTTTCTTCTTTGTTTATTTTCATTTTGTGAACAAATACAGACAGTGAACCATTCATAAGTTTAAAACGCCACACACACACAAAAATACACAATGCCTGGAGATAAATCTATCAACAAAAAAAATACAGATGAATACCGATCTGCTAGCCTTAAAAAACTACGCTACGAGCAATGTTTACATGCTGAGAACTCGGTGACGGTGTTGTCTCAAAAAACTGACCCTAAACAGACAAATCCGTCCCCGAATGTCAACGCCAAAGCTCGTCATGCCTCAATGATAACAAGGCAGATCACAAACCAGAGTGGTTATCGACCGAATCACAAAGGGCCACTCACTCGAAATAGATCTGCTAGCCTTAAGAAGCTACGTCACGAAAGCTCGGAGACGGTGTTGTCTCAAAAAACTTACCCTAAACAGACAGATCCGTCCCCTAGCGTCAACGTCGAAGCTTGTTATGCCTCACTGGTAATAAAACAAAATATAAACCGCAATGGTCATAGACCGGATTATAAAGGACCACTTACTCGGATAATGAACCAGATCCGAGACGAGAAATCTGCTACTGGTTCAAATCTTCCCGACACACAGGAGCTGGAAGTACCCCACAACCGGAATATTCCAACAGATGGCCATCCATGCTCGTCATCAAATAACCAAAAGAAAAAGAATGAAAAATGGTCTAGGGAAGATAATAAAGAAGTTCTTAGAGCCTTCTACCGTGCCATATATTTCCCTACAGATAAATCTAATACTGTACAAACCTACTTAAACTGGAGACAGAAACACCTTGCAGTAAGACCCTACATAGACAGTAATAAACTTGCCAACGTCAGAAGAAACATTATAAAAAAAAAATTACTAACTGAAGTAGAGATTGACCAAATTAAGCAAGCAGTAAAGGATAAAAAGAATGAAACTGCAGCTAAAGAAGATACTACAGAGGAAATAATTATAAACCAGCCCAAGGCTGATGAAAATACAGTAATAATTGAAAGAGTTAAGGTAACTGATAGGCAAAATAAAATACTCTCTGAACCAACCATAAACACTAAGGCAGGTGAAAATCAAATAGATGAAGGAAGTCATACAGAAATCGACGCAACAGAACTACATGATCTAAAAAATCAAATCATGATTGAATGGCTGAAAATTAAAGAAACTAGTATGAATGAACGCGACACTCTCCCCAAAATTCGCAATTCTAACCAAAACCTGAAAATAATTGGTAAAATCCGCCTTGCACTTAAGGATATAATTTCAGCTAATGATGTTGATATTACAGATCTCAACCACCTGTACTATGCATCCGCAAGAATCTCAACGATTCTATGTGGTGAAAAGATTAGAAAAAGACAACACTCCCACAAAAAGCCTTCTTGGCAAGAACGCATTCAACACCAAATTAAGCTGCTTAGATCTGACATAGAATGTTTGAAAAACCTTAAATTTGACAAGAGTATCAAACCTACAAAGACCCAAAAACTAAAGAAAAAATATAACATGAAAACCATAGTTGACATTGATGCCACCATAGAAACCATCAAGCAAAAGGTATGTGCTAAAGCTGCCCGCATAGCAAGGTATGAAAAGCGTGTTAAATTCTTCCGAGATAATAACATGTTCAAAAATAACCCCAAAAATTTCTACAGGAAGATAGGGAAAACACCAGTAACAATAAAGTCTGTCCCATCAAAAGAAGTGCAAGAATTTTGGAATAAAATCTGGGCAGAAGATAAAACACACAATGAAAAGGCCCCTTGGATTGATAGAATAGCTACAGACCTAGACTCCTTAGAGGAGCAAAAGTGGGAGGGGGTCAGGGTAGAAGATATAAGATCTGCTCTCAGGAGGTCAAGCAAATGGAAGTCTCCAGGAAAGGATAAAATTCCTAACTTCTGGTTGAATGCCTTCCCAGAAAGCCATGAACTGCTAACAAAACTTTACAACGATGTTTTGCAAAATCCTAGTTTGATGCCCTCTTGGCTAGTTAATGGTTTAACATTCCTGCTTCCAAAAAATGAGGAAACAAACGAACCAAAAAATTATCGCCCCATAACCTGCTTAACAACAATGTATAAGACGCTAACATCTGTCCTAACCGAGTACACCTATAGTTTTTTAATAGAAAGTAGCATATTCCCTAATGAGCAAAAGGGATGTAAACGTGGATCTTATGGTTGTAAAGATCAGCTACTCATCAATAAGATGATCTTAGAAGATTGTCACAAGCGACACAAAAACTTGTCAATAGCCTGGATAGACTATAAAAAGGCCTTTGATAGCCTACCACATAGCTGGATTAGGAAATGTCTGGAAATGTATAAAATAGCTCCTACTCTGCGAAACTTTTTATCTGTAAGTATGAGATCATGGAGAACCACACTGATGTTGAACAATGACAATGAATCTCTAAATGCTGGAGATGTAAGAATTTCATGTGGCATTTTCCAGGGTGACTCACTATCACCACTCCTCTTCTGTCTAGCCCTAATACCGCTCTCAAAATTGCTCAATGATGCACAGTATGGTTATAAAATATTTGATAAAAATATAAATCATCTCATTTACATGGATGATTTAAAGCTCTTTGCAAAAAATGACCAACAACTCAAAGGCCTACTAGCGATTGTTAAACAATTCAGTGATGACATCAGGATGCAATTTGGCCTTGATAAATGTGCAAAAGCTATCTTTATCAAAGGAAAAATGACAAATACATCTAATGTGAACCTTGACCAGCAAAATGTCATAAAAGAGTTAGAACCAGCGGAGAGCTACAAATACCTAGGGGTAATTGAAGGGGACAATATCAAGCACTCAGTGATGAGGGAAAGGATCAGAAGAGAATGTTATCGCAGGGTGAGAGCAATACTGAAGACAGAGCTGAACGCGAGAAACAGGATCGAAGCGATCAATGCTCTAGCCATACCAGTCGTGACTTACAGTTTCAACATCGTTAACTGGTCAATTACTGAAATATGTAATGTTGACCGAAAAATACGAAAACTGTTGACAATGCATAGAATGCACCACCCTAAGGCAGATATAGAACGTCTTTATCTGCCAAGAAAAGAGGGAGGTCGAGGACTACTACAGCTGGCATTATCAATGAAGGTAGCCACAATTGGCCTAGACACCTATATGAAAAACTCTGAGGACTGGATGCTAAAACTTGTCTTAAAATATGAAAGCAAGAAAGCATCTTACTCAGTAACAAAACAGGCAAAGGAATATCTAAGTGAATTCCAATTGCAACAAATTCAAGAATTAGACGAACTAGAAACACCTACAGAAAAAGCTAAGCGCTTGAAAACCCGTGCTAAAATTGCTGCCTTAGCTATTATGACTGAAAAATGGCATGGAAAACCTCTCAATGGCAAATACCCAAAGAGAGCGAATAATGCAGATATTGACAAAGCCCTTACCCACCAATGGTTAATGGCCTCTGGATTGAAATCAGAAACAGAGGGGTTTATCATAGCAGCCCAAGATCAATGCCTACCTACAAAGAACTACCAGGCCAACATATTAAAGAACGGCAGCTCCCCATTATGTCGTATATGCCAACAACAAAATGAGACCATCGATCATGTTGTCTCCATGTGCAGTCTGCTTGCGCCTACAGAGTATCTCAACAGGCATGATAGAGCTGCACAATATATTCACTGGGTAATATGCAAAAACCTGGACTTGCCCCATGATAAAAACTGGTGGGAACACAAACCACCCCCAGTACTTGAAAATGATCACATTGCACTCCTCTGGAACTTCACCATTCAAACTGACAGAAAGATAGACGCAAATAGGCCAGACATCATACTGAAAGACTTCAGACAAAAATCATGCCTCCTCATTGATATGACTGTCCCAATTGATATAAACGTATCTGTCAAGACCTACCAAAAACTGAGCAAATATAAAGATCTTGAAATAGAAATTAGCAAAATGTGGAATCTGAAGACGAAAACAATACCTATTGTCATAGGTGCCCTGGGAATGACAGCGAAACGGGCTGATTACTACCTAGCTCAGATACCAGGAAACCCCAAAATGGCTGAAGTCCAAAAGATAGTGCTCATGGGAACTGCCCATATCCTACGTAAAATACTGTCTATGTGATCTCAAATTTTAAAGCAAACATAATTTTCTTATGGTTTCTTAAACATTCACTTGAACAAAACTGTACAAATCCAAATATATGGTACCCTAGGCATACCACCTACATGAACTTCTAACTTGTTGTCTCTTGAGGTCTCTGGGTGAGACTTGGATCCAACTTGTACAAATGCAAAACAAAAGTCAAACATAAAATAATAATAATAATAATAATAATAATAATAGTTCAAAAGATAGTGCTCATGGGAACTGCTCATATCCTACGTAAAATACTGTCTATGTGATCTCAAATTTTAAAACAAACACATAATTTTCTTATAGCTTCTTAAACATTCTCTAGAACAACACTATGTACAAATCCAAATAGATGGTACCCTAGGCATAACACCTACATGAACTTCTAACTTGTTGTCTCTTGAGGTCTCTGGGCGAGACTTGGATCCAACTTGTACAAATGCAAAGCAAAAGTCAAACATAAAATAATAATAATAAAATAAGTGTACATGTTTTGTCTTGCTGTAAATGATGGGCTACAGTATATATTTTGCTCAATACCACAGATTTGCTTGTCAGTTGATTGATCTCAACCAGTTGAGCATGCCCCTTGGTGGCTAACAATATATGCATTTCTGATCGCGAGCAGAAGCAGTGCGGGGGTATCATAGCTATGTGTTGAGAGAAATTTTGTGGGTATGAATAATTCACTTCTGGAAACATGGGTGTTTAGTTCAACGTCCTTAAACAAACCTTATTCATTGAACATTTGAGCGGAAATGGCTACTTGACCTGAAGAAAATTCTTACTGGGACCCACCTGCAAGGTCATGCACTGTTTATCTTGATATGATATCACCATGGCACGCACATATAGTTGCGATGCATGTACCTGGTGTACCCTTATCAGACGTGTAGTCATGATGGGTATAATGGGCTTCGTATATTCGTACCCCAGTGTCACTTTGATGGTATGCGCTGCTCTTTCACTCAGTAACAACAGCAACATCAACAACAACAACAACAACAACAATAATAATAACAATGGTTTTTTTTCTTTTAACTTTCACAAGGGCACCGTATGAACAATAGAAACGGACGAAATATAAGATTTAAAATGTGGAGTTTACAATGATTAAAAACAAACATTCAACAAGAATTATATATAAACTTTAAAAATAAAAACAAACCAAAGATATAAAAATTAAACAATTGCAGCGTGGAAGGTGTTTATAAGCCATTTAAAAACACACAAAAACCGTTAGATTCACTTCAACGTT
>NC_142944.1:14851681-14861681 GCF_046866305.1 Octopus bimaculoides | reverse complement strand
CAAGAATTATATTTTCAATGATTTTCAGGACAACAATGTGTAATTTATGGATGAGAGTTTCTACTCCTTGCAGGATAGACGAGCACATAGAAGTACCCCACTATACAGATGACCTAAGTCCGGCAATTGCTTTACCTTTTCGTTCACGCAAGGTGTATTTTCCGTTCCTTTCAGATAATTATTAACACAGTGCAAATACATTGCATATAATCATTCTTACAGATTTCACTTTTTAGTATTGCAACGTTAGATATACTGGAACTCAGTTTTAATATATATATACATATATATATATATTTATATATATGTGTATGTGTGTGTGTGAGTGTGTGTGTGTATGTATGTGTGTGTGTCTGGACGTGTGTGTGTGCGCCTGTATTTTAATATTTCGATTACGCATTTGCGAAATTAATGACCTGGTGTGAAACTGGATATACCAATGCTTCAGAACGAATAGTTACTCGTGTACAGAGCGGTTATAATAAAATGAGATGACAAAGAAATAAACGATTATCTTATGAACTTCATTAGCTTACAGCTGTTTTTGCTGTAAGATGCACTGCACTCATAGTTGAGTACTTGAATCATATCATATCATATCATATCATATCATAAAACTGTCCGATGAACGGGAACGTGAAACTCAGAGTAACGTTTTTTTTGTTATATTTCTGCTGCTTTTAAATAAAGCATATATATATATATATATATATACACACAGATAATTTAGAGAAAAAAACCACTAATAAACAATTCATTAATGAAGAATATAATTCATACCCTCTACAAAATAAATATATCATAAAACCTTATTCTAAAAATCAATAAAGTACATAAAAGAATAACTAGCAAATGATATAAAAATGACTACGCACGTTTCGTGGTTATATTTTCCTAGATAGATAGATAGATAGATAGATAGATAGATAGATAGATAGATAGATAGAAATATTAAGTATATGATTTAACTTATTAATCAGAGTTCAACAAAGTCATTCATATTTATGTAAATGGAGGAGATTAGACGTTAATATGGATGATGATTTTTATTCATATAGCTATACAACTGTTTCATCCAGAAAGACAAGAAATTCATTTTAAGAATCTGAGTTGTCAAAAAGTACTCGTCAGTAACGAAGAAAAAAACTAAAAGGACTTTAGAATTACATAGGTATGGTTTTATTCCTCCTTTTATACTAAACTTAATGTGGAGGCACAATGGCCCAGTGGTTAGGGCAGCGGACTCGCGGTCATAGGATCGTGGTTTCGATTCCCAGACCGGGCATTGTGAGTGTTTATTGAGCGAAAACACCTAAAGCTCCACGAGGCTCCGGCAGAGGATGGTGGCGAACCCTGTTGGGGCCTTTGGGGTTTGACGGGCAACATTTGTTTTCTTAACGAAACACTTTCAAACTTGGGACACTGGTAGAATGTGTCATATAAAACAACTTCTTCTCTTAAACTTCTTAACAAAAAATTGTACATCGCAAGTTATTTTATGTTAAAGTTGTCGTATTTCTGTAATTTCAACCAATCACTGACGTCTATTCAGCTGAATACACTTACTGCTGTTCGGTGTCAAGTGTGTTATTCCCTGTTTAATTATATCATTATTCCCTAGTAAGGGTTTAGGGTTTTAGGGTTTTAGGGTTAGGGTTAGAGTTTTAGGGTTAGGGTTGGGGTTAGGGTTAGGGTTAGGGTTATGGTTGTAGTTGTTGTTGGAAATTACCGAAATACGACAATTTTCTACATAAAATAACTTCGAATACACAATTTTTTATCTGTTCTATACCACAAAATATACAAATATTCGAAGTTTGAAAGTGTTTCGGTACCAAAAACGCTACAAAAAAAATGTTGCCCGTCAAACCCCAAAGATCCCCCTGACATTACATTACCACTCGTACGTCATAAAACACTTACGTATGAATGTTTCAGCTGTTTTTTTTTTCTTTTTTTTCCGCGTGATATAGTTTGGGTTAATTCAGAAATTGGTAAACAGTGGGTGTCTCTGCCGTTGAACATTCAGTATCAGTAACAAAGATGGCAGAATTGTTAGAGCATGGTGGGAAAAAAAAACAATTCATTGCGATATTTCTTACGGCACTTTACATTCTGAGTTCAATCCCTCCAAGGTCACCTTTACCTGTTTTATCATTTTTGGCATCGATGAAATAAAATGTCAATCAAGTAAGTAATGGTGTGGACGGAGCATTTATATTATAATACTACTCAAGTATCACCTCTCCACAACATTGCTGACTGTGTGCTTAGATTAGAAACTGTAACCGAGGTTTTATAACTTTCCATGGTATTTATTTATCAGTATACAACAGCAGCAACAGCAACAACAACAACAACAACGATTCTAATAGCGACACTTAGAGCCGTTGATAGTGACTTTTTGTTCATAATGATGATGATAATGATGATCATATTGATGATGATGATGACAGTTGCGATGGTAGAAGGGGCAGTAGTGGTGGTGGTGGTGGTGGTGGTGTTATTAGTGATGGTTTTATGAGTAAAAGCAGTAGCGATTATAGTCCGATTAAGGCGTTCAAAATTTTGGCAAACGTGGTGTGTAATTAAATCCACTGACCTCTTTATAGTATTACGACTCTGTATGACATGAGTCTTGCGGTCAGTTGGCTTCGACTCACAGTACATAGGCACAGACAAATTTCTGCCTTTCGTTTGTGCACCCCAGTTTTGGATAAATGGCCTCTTTATAATTCTTTATGCTATTGACACAAGGCCTACAAATTACAGGAAAGGCTAGTGCAGCGTTTCTCTAACTTCTTTTTCGCGATCTACTGAAGGGTCGGAACCCACGGTTTGAAAAACGCTGGGCTAGTGGATTTACATCTAACTCTATGCTCAACTAGTACTTATTTTATCAACTTTTTCCCCTCCATACCACTTGGATAAAAAGTAAATTCGACCTTGGCGTAATTTGATCTCAGAACGTAAAAAGACGGATGAAATGTCGCTAAGCATTTTGACCGGCGTGCTAACGATTCTGCGAGCTCGACGCCTTCAGCCTCTTCATAAGAAATCAGATCTACAGAATGGAGACCCTAAGGCGATCTGGTGATCGAGTAGCAACTCTATCAGCAATTCCTGCAGACGAACTGGTGCCAAACGCAGTAATCTTCACTACTTTGACCAAACCAATAAGGCGGAGAAGGGATTCGAACCTAAGAGCATTCTAAGATCTCTATACATTCGTGATCAACACTGCACTCTGGAGAAATCACTTTAGTGAAACTCGGAAACAGTGACACGGAAGACGGGAGATGGTTGCAGTTCTGACCAGTGGTGATCAGAACTCCGTGGGTTTTCTGAGGCACACGGATTTCACTTGTCGTTGTTGTTGTAGCTGTTGTTCTTAACAGCTGTGGTAATAGTGGTCTAGTGATAACAGTAATAGTGGTGGTGTTGGTGGTGGTGGCGGCGGCCTTGGCGGAGACGGCGGCGGCGACGACGGAAACGACAGCGACGGCGATGACGGCGGAGACTGCGGAGACGGCGGTGACGGCAACTGCGGTGATGGCAGCAGCAGCAGCGGCGGCGGCGGTGGTGATAGCGGCAGTGGTCGTGTTGGAAATGGTGGTGGGGATGGTAGTGCTAGTGGTAGCAGCCGTGGTGGTGGTGGTGGTGGTGATGGTAACGGTATTGCTGTTGTTGTTGTTGTTGTTGTTGTTGGTGGTGGTGGTGGTGGTGTTGGTGTTGGTGGTGGTGGTGGTGATGGTGGTGGTGGTGGTGTGGATGGTGATGGTAGTGGTGATGGTAATGGTGTTGTTGTTGTTGTTGGTGGTGGTGGTGGTCGTCGTCGTCGTCGTCACCATCGTCGTCTTCGTGGAGGCGGTCGTATAATGGTTGCATCAGTGGTGATGGTAGCGATGGTTGATGCTGGAGATTAGTGAGAAAGTGAGTAGATGAAATATACATATATATATAAAAAAGAACGCTAAGAAACAAAAATAGGGATAAATGGTGCTCGAAGTATGGTTTTCTTAATGAAATTTAAAAAGCAAACTAATGAGAAATGGATAGAGCGAAATAAAAATAAAATAAATAATATAAATATTAGACAGAATGGAAGAGGGGGGGAAGAAAAGTCAGAAAGTAAAGATGAAAAAGAAAAGAAACGCAAGAAAAGAAAGAAAAAGAGCGAGGGTGTCAATGAATTAGAAACAAAAAGCATAACAAAAAAGAAAGAAAAGAAAACAGAAAAACAAAATGAAAATAAAAGTGGGAAAATATATATAAGTACTTAGAGTGTATGTGTAACTGTGTGAGCGAAGACACATATGTGTAAGTTCGTAGGGTAAGAGAAATGGAAAGGAAAAAATAATAATAATAAAAAAAGGAGCAAAAAGAATTAAAGAATAAGGAAGGAGTGAGCGGGGGGTAGGGTAGATGGGAGAGATTATTATGAGATAAGAGACGCCCAGCAACAAACAAACGTAAGATGTGCTTCCAAAGAGACAACGAAGTAAAGCTAGGAGGTAAAGCGACAATGTACGGGCCCTTCAAAACGCGCTCCAATATTCCCCGCTGCCACCGCCACCATCGTCATCACTACCATCATCACCAAGACACACACATAAGCACAAACACAGAGAGGCATACACTTTACCTTGGTTCTTTCCCTCCCTTTCCCTCCCTTTCCCTCCCCCCCTCTCTCACTCTCTCTCTCTATGTTGCTTAAGCAGCCACGCCGTCAATTTTGTTTTCTGGATGATCGCACACACACAGACAGTGTCTGTATAATAGGGCTGTAGCAGGGCAAAGTTGTAAACAATTATCAAATTGAGATAGGACAATGGAGAGTGTAGAAGCTTGCAGAGCCACACTGCTAAATTGAGCGACCTCCAATTGCTACACCACACATCTGTCTGCCTCCATCGAACATGCTCTAACTCATATAAGCTTTTGCCGTGTCGGCTTAACTTTGTGTTAGCTTTGAAGGCATTGTGTGTTCGACCGTAGCAGTGTAAAATAAGCAGGGTTCAGATATGTGGGCCGATTGTAGCGGGGGTGTGGTGTGGAGAGAAAGGGGCTAGGAAATAAAGAGGAAATTCTCCGTCCAACTTAAGGTAGTACTACCAAAAGTAAGGGAGATATGAAGAGCTTTGAACGACAGGACTTTAATAACCACGAGCCGTTAAGTTTCCTCTTCAACATTTCCCAACCATCAGCACCAAACAGTTTTCGTTTTGAAGGATCCTTTGTTTTTGTAGAAAACTTCTTATTCTACGCCAGTTCTGAAGAGATGAAATTTATACGTAATTAAAACTATTAGGAAAGTAACCACAAACACACACACACACACACACACACACACCACACACACACACACACACACACACACACACACACACACACACACACACACACACACACAAGGAAAACAAATAATCAAAACCAACACACTTAGTATACAAATAAAAATAATACGAAGTCAGGAATATGTACGATAAAATGTATAAAAGAAAATATGCAGGTTTGGCTATATGGTAAAGAACTTCGCTTTATAACCACTTGATTTTGGGTTCGATTCCATTGTGCAGCATTTTGGGAACGTGACTTCTGTCATAGCTCTAAGCTGACTAATAGCATGCGAGCAGAATTTGGTAGACGGAGATAGTGCGAAAACCAGTAGTATGTGTGTGTGTGAGTGTGTGTGAGTGTGTGTGTGTGGATATGTGTGATATATATATATATATATATATATGTTGTAGGGGAGAGAAAGAGAGAGGTTGCTTGGAAGGTAGTATTGTTTTAAGTTATATAGAAAAAGTAGATAGGCTTGTGTGTATGTATATGTAGGAAAGTGTATACTTAGATACATAAATAGATCGATAGATACATAAGATAGATAGATAGATAGATAGATAGACAGATAGATAGATTGATAGATGTGAAATGATGTAGAAATTTAAGATAGCAAGAAGTAGGTGAGAATATAAATAGAAAGAAAAATCTGAGAGAATAGACTGTTCAAGATGCGTGTGAATCTGTTTGAAATTAAAAATCCTCAGGAACTTGAGAAGGCATACGAAGAGAAAATGCGAAAGCAAAAGCTAAGTCTCTTACAGATAGCAAAGACACCAAAGAGGCGTAAAAGGAAGCGAAATGCACTTAGGACACCAAAGAAGAATATTTTCCGGCAGCCGTACACGACAGCAAACAGATGTTCAAAAGACACCAAATGGTAATTAAGTCTTCAACAAACGTTAAGACTTATCAGATGTCCGATGAGCTCAGAAAAACAATTTGTTTTTCAAGAAAAGTTTAAAACTAATGCAGACTTTCAAATTCTCTAATCGATATAAATAGTGTTATTTTTAGTTGGTGTTTAGTGTTTGCAGTAAATGATTCGAGATGGGGAGGTTTCTATTCGACAGTAACCAACTGACTGTGAGAAAAAAAAAAGACAATTGAAGGGTAATCCTTTCAGTTTCACTATATCAAATAGTTGATATACGTGCAGGTGTGGCTGTGTAGTTCTAAGTTTGCTTCCCAACCAATTACTTCCGGGTTCAGTCACTACGTAGCACCTTTGCAAGGTTTTCTATTGTAACATTGGACCGACCAATGTTTTGTTGTTGTTATTATTATTATTATTATTATTATTATTATTATTATTATTATTATTATTATTATTATTATTATTATTATTATTATTATTATTACTATTATTTATTGTCTTTACACAGCTTCTAACGCTGGAGATGTACTACAGTGTCAGCTGTTCACTGCCAGTGAACTAAGGGAACACCTCTTATTTTTCCAGCACCTTCCGGAGTATTCGAGCGGTTCAAAGTACTGTTGTTTTCTGCAAGTGCTCCACCGTTATTGCATCCCCTATTTGTTCCACGTACTTCTCCAGATTTTTGCTCACTGTTCCCTGGGCTCCGACAGTTTTTGGTGCTACTAACACCTTTTTCAGCGACTACAACTACTTAACCTCCCAAGCTAACCTGTCATATCTCTCGACTTTTCTTTCTTCCTTATCGCATACCTTGTTGTCAGCTGGGCATGCTATATCTATGATCCAGCATAGTTAGTTTTCTTTCGCAATTAACACTTTGTCTGGCTTCCTATTCTCTATCTCATGGTCGTACTGAATCATAAAATCCCATAAGATTTTTGCATTTCTATTTTTGACGATGCCTTCAGGTTTGTGGTCGTACCAATATGTTTCTTTGTCAAGACCATACTTGTGGCAAAGCGTCCAATGGACAAGCCTGGCTATATTGTCGTGGCGTCTCTTTATTATTATTATTATTATTATTATTATTATTATTATTATTATTATTATTATTATTATTATTATTATCATTATCATTATTATTATTATTATTATTAGTAGTAGTAGTAGTAGTAGTAGTAGTAGTAGTAGTAGTAGTAGTAGTAGTAGTTGTAGTAGTAGTAGTAGTAGTAGTAGTAGTAGTAGTGTATACATATATATATATATACATATCCGAAGAAGGCGGTGTACTTCAAACTGATGTAATGCTTCCATTGATCGATTAAAAGGAGCCGCATTAAGCAATCGTGATGCACTAATAACTGGACATTTTCTGCTTTTTATTCACCTTACTTCGAACTGTGCGGATAATACCAAACCTACTTGGTGTCCCAAATTAAGTACCTAACCTTAATTATAGATATATATACATGTGTGTGTGTGTGTGTGTGTGTGTGTGTGTGTGTGTGTGTGTGTGTGTGTGTGCGTGCGCGCGCGCGCGCGCGCGTGAGAGTGTGTGTGACTTTGTGATTGTGTTTGTCCCTCACCACCGCCTGACAACCGGTGTTGTCCCCTCATCTTAGCGGTTCAGCATTAGTGGTCGATAAAATTAGTACCAGGCATAAAAATGCTAAGTACTGGAGTAGATTCGCTCGGTTAGAACACTTCAAGTTGGTACCCAAGAATGGTCACGGTCCAATGACTGAAATAAGCGAAAGATGAAAGATTAGCTAAATCTAGAGATAACCTATGAGAATCAACAAACCACTTCCCATGTAAACAACGTTGCAGATAGCAATTATTTATTCTTTTCTACTTTAAGCACAAGGCCTAACATTTTGGGGGAGGGGGCCAGTCAATTAGATGGAATCCAGTACGCAACTTGTACTTAATTTATGAACCCCGAATGGATGAATGGCAAAGTCGACCCCGGCGGAATTTGAACTCAGAAACGATAGCAATTATTTATTGCAAATAATTATTTCAAATCTTGGTATAAGGCCAGCAACTTCGGGAAGAAGCTAAGTCGATTACGACGACCCAAGTACACAACTGGTACTTAATTTATCGATCGGGAATGGATGAAAGACAGTCAGAATGTAAAAATGTACGAAATGCTGCAAAGCATTCTGCCCGGCGTAGTAACGATTCTGCCAGCTCACAACCTTATTCAACTGTAATATTAAAGGTTCGTTTGAGCTGGCAGAATCGTTACCGCGCCTGGCAAAATGCTTAGAAGCATGTCGTCCATCTCTACGTTCTGAGTTCGAATTCCGTCGAGGCCGACTTTGCCTTTCATCATATTTTCATAAAATAAGTACCATATGAACAATGAGGTCGATGTAATCGATTTACGCCCTTCTCTGAAAATTGTTGGCATTATGTGAGCTGGCAGAAACGTTAACACACCGGCCGAAATGCTTAGGGGTATTTCGTCTGTCTTTACGTTCTGAGTTCAAGTTCGGCCGTGGTCGACTTTGCCTTTCATCCTTTCGGAGTCGATTAAATAGGTACCAGTTACGCAGTGGAGTCGATATAATCGACTTAATTCGTTTGTCTGTCCTTGTTTGTCCCCTCTGTGTGTAGCCCCTTGTGGGCAGTAAAAAATAAGAAACGTTAGCTTGCCGGGTGAAATGCTTAGCGGTATTTCGTCTGTCTTTATGTTCTGAGTTCAAATTCCGCCGAGGTCGACTTTGCCTTTCATCCTTTCGGGGTCAATAAATTAAGTACCAGTTACGCACTTTATCCCTTTGTCTGTCCTTGTTTGTCCCCTCTATGTTTAACTTTTGTGGGCAATAAAGAAATAGGAAACTGAAAGAAGCCCATCGTATATATATATATATATATATGTGTGTGTGTGTGTGTGTATGTTTGTGTGTCTGTGTTTGTCCCCCCACCATTGCTTGACAACAGCATCAAAATATACAATAGATTACTATTTTTACTTCGCGGATTTTCACCTATCGGGGAGGTAGTTTTGGTTTGGAACGTAGCACCCACGATAGTCAAGGGATTAGTGTATGGAAAATTTAAAATATACATTCGAATATATATATTTCATATATATATATATATATATATAAAGGTTATGAAGGGTAATGGAGTCAACCAGACCCGAATGATACAGGTAGTACCGAGTAAGTGCTGTATACCGACTAGTTTTGCCCCAGATGTAGTTGCAATATGAATGGGGAATATAACATGGGTCGTGTATCAGCGTGTGTATATATAAAAAGAATGAGATAAAGAGACTAATGGCATAAATAAATTTATATTTTATGTAGAATGTCTTACAGCTGTTTCATGAAAAATTCAATGTATCCCTTCATCGGAGACGGTAATAGTAGAAGATAGGGATTATTGCATCTGTATGAGGAGATTTGTTACTTACTGCAAACCTTTTCCACTTGTTGATAAGTGGAAAAGGTCCGGCAGGTTTAGGATTAATACTAGGAAAGAGAGGTGCAATGTTAGCTTTAAGTTTAGTTTGAGGTCATAAGAGATCTTTTCGCAAAAGCCACTGATCTAGAGAGCTTGTTTATAATACGGAACGGGATTGTTTAAAATGTCTTCATTAGCAGATAAGTTAGAGATTCTGATAGAGATGCCGGTGTAATGCTATTAAGGGTAAGTGTAGGGTGATTGGATTGGACGTTGATATTTTGTAATGATTGATTGGGCTTATGAAAAGTTGTGATATAAGTTTGTGTTTAAGTCAAGGACAACATCTAAGAATTT
>NC_142944.1:14844181-14849181 GCF_046866305.1 Octopus bimaculoides | reverse complement strand
TTGTGATTACTTATCCCCTTTAAACGGATGCCCATTCAACTAGATATCAACCGATTATCTTGGCATTATCCACACATCTATTCTCTCTTTATCTGCTAAGTAGATTAATCTATTACTTTGAGATTCATTTTATTCCTTTTGGGGTGACTAGAAACTTCTCTAGGTCAAGACGCTCCAGATCATAACAATAAACGAAAATCTTCATTCGAAACTGTCGACTTAAGACCAATCCTTTATACCCGTGAACCAAACTGATCTGTCTGATCTCCATAATCCAGTAAAATTCTTGAGCAGCTTTCTGGACATTTCAGAAATTCCAAACATAAGGCACAGACGAGAAGACTAAAGTACTGTATGCTATGCAATCGTTTATTTGTGGGGAGTTTTTGTGTTTTTTTTTTTCCTTTTTTTTTTTTTTACTTTGTAGATAAATACGATAGAATGATCGTTTTAATGTGTACGGTTATATATGAAAGAGATGTGGTCGCTATTCCCAGCAAATCGTACTACTACATAGCGGTTCCCTTGCTGGATCTTTGAATGCTAACAATTCGTACGAAGGTGGGTAGGATTGGAGAATTAGTTTTGGATGAAAGAATGTATAGGCGTTGATACTTGGTTGCAATAAAATTTAAGACTATGCCAGAAGGTAGCCGTGACTTCTTTCTGATTGGAGAACTGTTTTCTTACTTTTCGGTACGCCAAACATACATAAATACATACATACACACATACATACGTAAATACATACATACACACATACATACATAAATACATACACACACACACACATACATAGATAAATGCATACATGCACACACAGAACACACGCACGCACACACACACACACACGCACACACACACACACGCACACACACGCGCACACACACACACACACACACACACACACACACACACATGAATGGGTGTATATACATATGTGGTGTGTGTGCGTGTGTGTGTTTATGGAAAGAACAGGTATATTCTCTAGGAGGAAACAAATATAAGACAATTTTTTTCGGAGTTTCAAAATGCACGTGAATTTGAAAAACGTGTAGTCGCCTTTAAATATATTAATTCACATATACATAGGCGTAGGAGTAGCTGTGTGGTAAGTAGCTTGCTCACCAACCACATGGTTCCAGGTTCAGTTCCACTGCGTGGCACCTTGGGCAATTGTCTTCTACTATAGCCTCGGGCCGACCAAAGCCTTGTGAGTGGATTTGGTAGACGGAAACTGAAGCCCGTCGTATATATGTATATATATGTGTGTGTGTGTGTGTGTGTGTGAGTGTGTGTGTGTGTGTGTACGTGTGTGTGTGCGCATATGTTTGTGTGTTTGTGTTTGTCCCCCCAACATCGTTTGACAACCGATGCTGGTGTGTTTAGGTCCCCGTAACTTAGCGGTTCGGCAAAAGAGACCCATAGAATAAGTACTAGGCTTACAAAGAATAAGTCCTGGAGTCGATTTGCTCAACTAAAGGTGGTGCTCCAGCATGGCCGCAGTCAAATGACTGAAACAAGTAAAAGAGTAAAAGAGAGTATACATACCAATCTAGTTTCAGCAATTATTTCTTTCTCAATGGTGTAAATATATATAAAAGAGGATTTTGTGCATAGTTTAAATTCATGAAGTAGAAATCGAACATACATGTGTAAACGATTAAATGATCAAATGTTAACATTAAATTCAATGAGTTTCGCAGGGACAGATAATATCAAAATGTTCGACGAAGAATATAGCAATTAAAACTTGTTCTCATATACAGGGTACCAACTAACCAACCAACCAACCAAAACACTAATGTCAAAACAAAATGTGTATTTTTTTTACCAAAAACATCCACCAGAAAGAATAAGGCCTTATCAAAATTATAACCAATCAAAAATTAGATCCTTTTGCGTAATAACATATATATATACACCATATGTGGAGGCGCAATGGCCCAGTGGTTAGGGCAGCGGACTCGCGGTCATAGGATCGCGGTTTCGATTCCCAGACCGCGCGTTGTGAGTGTTTATTGAGTGCAAATACCTAAAGCTCCACGAGGCTCCGGCAGGGGATGGTGGCGAACCCTGCTGTACTCTTTCACCACAACTTTCTCTCACTCTTACTTCCTGTTTCTGTTGTGCCTGTAATTCAAAGGGTCAGCCTTGTCACACTGTGTCACGCTGAATATCCCCGAGAACTACGTTAAGGGTACACGTGTCTGTGGAGTGCTCAGCCACTTGCACGTTAATTTCACGAGCAGGCTTTTCCGTTGATCAGATCAACTGGAAGCATCGACGTCGTAAGCGACGGAGTGCCAACAATACACAATATATTTTCTAATTCTCAAAAGATACCGTGAAAAGCGAAGGGATCAGTATGCGAAGGAAAAAAAAGAACTACATGCACAACGACAGAAATTATTTTTAAAAATTATTTTTACTCTCTCCCCCTTTTTTCTCTCCCCTTTTTTCTCTCCCCTTTTTTCTCTCCCCTTTTTTGTCTCCTCTCTCTCGTCGACTTATTCTATAAAAATTCCATATGACCGAACTTTCAATGATATACATTAAATTCTTCGCCGAACATTCTCTTTGGTATTATCTTATGCTTGGAAAACTCATTGGACTTTAAGAGAACATTTGATCATTTGATTCATAATTTTAAATTCGGTTGAAATCCTCTTGTTTTATATATACATTTTCACCATTGACAAGCAAAAAATTGAAACTAATTTGGTAAAAATGTGAAGGAGAATTTGTTTTGGCGTTTGAAAAGGCACCTGGATTTGAAAAACGTGTAGCTGTTTTTAGATAGATTTCTTCACATACATATGTACATACAAGGCGACTAGCTGGCAGAAGTGTTAGTACGTCGGGCGAAATGATCAGCGGTATTTCGTCTACCGTTACCTTCTGAGTTCAAATCCCGCCGAGGTCGACTTTTCCTTTTATCCATTTCGGGTTCGATTAAATAAGTACCAATTACGCACTGGCGTCAATCTAATCGATGTACTCCCTTTGTTTGGCCTATCTGTGTTTAGCCCCCAGTGGGCAATAAAGAAATATAAATATATGTTTTGTAGCTTTAATTTTTGTTTTGAAATTAAACAATTGTAGGTGAATATGTTAATTAATTAATAAATTAATTTGTATTCATTAGATCTCTCCGTTTTAAAATTTATATGTATATATATATATATATATATATATATATATATATATATATATATACCGATCATTGCAGAGGAGTGCGACGACAGATTTTATTTTTGTTCTTTTTTCGCTATCAGAAGAAACTGTAATATATTAATATATAATAATTAATAAATAACGAGAATTGATTCTGAGAGTTTTTATGCGTTTTATCAGTAATAGCTACTTACGAAATTACTAAGATGCCTCTTCAACTGTTTCAACACAGTGACTTACATCATTTATCTAACAAGTACAACACCTATATGCACATGTGCACGCTCGCATATATATATATATATATATATATATATATATATATATATATATATATATATATATATATATATATACACACATATATATATATATATATATATATATATATATATATATATATATATATATATATATATATATATATATATATGTATGTATATATATATATATATATTTATATATGTATGTATGTATATATATATATATTTATATATGTATGTATGTATATATATATATATTTATATATGTATGTATGTATGTATGTATGTATGTATACGTATATATGTATATGTATATGTATATGTATATATTTGAGGTCATCACGGGTGACGAAAGCTGCTGCTACGGCTACGACCCGGAAACGAAGCAACAATCAAGTCAGTGAAAGCAATCAATGTCACCACGCCTCCTGCCAAAGCGCATCTAGTGAAGTCCAATGTCAAGACGATGCTAGTTTGTTTCATCGAGAGGAATTGTCCACACCGAATTTGCTCCTCTGGGTCAAACTTAACTAGTCATTTTACTCGGCAGTCATGAAGCATTTGCGGGATGTGGTGAGACGAAAACGTCGACCTGTGGCAAAGTGGATCGTGGTGGTTTCATCACTGGAATGTACCTTAAGGGTTAAACAGTTTTTGACGAAACAATATTTCATCATCCCGCTCACCACCACCCATATTCACCCGGTCTTGCTCCCTGTGGCATTTTTTGTTCTCCCGAATGAAAATAGTCCTTAAAGGAAAATGTTTTGTAGCTGTGGAATAGGTGAAGATAAAAAAATAAAACGACAGAGGCGTTGAAAGGCATCACTTCGCAAGAGTTCCAAGGCTGCTTCGAACAGTGGAAAACGAGCCTGGACCGATGCATTGCTTTAAATGGAAAATACTTAGAAAGCGATAAATGTGTATAAAGTTAAGACTAATTGAATAAAATAATATTGCAAAATTCCAGTTTCATTTGGGAACCCCTCATATATATATATATATATATATATATATATATATATATATATATATATATATAGACAGACAATGAATGAAAGGCAAAGTCGACCTCGGTGGAGTTTGAACTCAGAACGTAGACGGTCGAAGTACCGCTAAGCGTTTCGCCCGGCGTGCTAATGTTTCTGTCAGCTTGCCACCTTAAAATCTATTAATGTCACTTTCATATGAAATAGGTCATTTTCATACAAGATGTTAAACTGTTATAATATGATACTATACATGCGATGTTAACTACGTTTTTATATTAAAAATTTTGTAATAATAATGTCATACTAGTAGAATGTAGCTAAAGTACATGAGCATAATAATTATAGCATAATACATTTAGATGGTTGTGTAATATATTTATGTACTTATATACTATAAACATTGCAACTACATACAAATGTAATATATCAGTTCTAAGTTTGTGCGATACTTCAACAGGATAATAGAATGGCTGTGTCTTTTGTGAGGCATGTATGACGGGAAAAAAAGACATAACCTCTATAGAGTTTTTAATAATAATAACCAGAACACGTTTTCGTATAGACTCAC
>NC_142944.1:14831681-14839181 GCF_046866305.1 Octopus bimaculoides | reverse complement strand
ACTAAACGAAAACAAACAAATGTTACGTAACAAAAGGATTATTTACATCGCACCGTGTCGATTCGACTGCGTCACAGCGACCTAATCATGTGTGAAGGAGGTAAATCGGTACAGATTAGCTTGTTTTTGTCTTGTATCTTTATTTATTATTTATTTATTGTTTTCGTTTTTGTCTGTTTTTCTTTTCTTGTGTGGAGTAAACACTTAAACACACGCATGCGCAGCATATATTCACACACAATATTCACGGTATATATATATACACACACACATTCACACGCAAGAAATAAGTGTTAGTGAACACTTATATATTCACACAATCAAATACAAGCATGCACATTCTCACTTTCTTCTCTCTCTTTCTTTCTTTCTCTCTTTGTTTGTTTCTTTCTTTCTTTCTTTCCTTCTTTCTTTCTCCCTCCCTCCCTCTTTCACTATTTATCTGTGTCTCTATCTCTTTCTGTTACGTAGTTGCATTTCTTTAAACAAATATGCAAGCGATAACGTCTCTGGGTGTGTTTGTATTACCTACATGCTCTGCCTAAGTAACCATGTGTATACACACACGAGCGCACATCTGAACATACACACGCACACATACACACACGGATCATATACATCCATACTTCCATACATACACACATACATACATACATACTTACATACATACGTACATATTTACATACATACGTATATACGCACGTACATACATTCGTACATACGTTACATACATTCATACATACATATATAGACGTGGTTGTGTGGTAAGAAACTTCTTTCCCAACCACATGGTTCCGGGTTCAGTCCCACTGCATGGCACCTTGGGCAAGTGTCTTCTACTATAGTTTCGGGCCAGCCAAAGCCTTCTGAGTGGATTTGGTAGACGTATATGTATATATATATATATCTCTCTCTCTCTCTATATATATATATATATATGGGTGTGTATGTGTGTGTGTGTGTGTATGTATGTGTGTGTATTTATGCGTCTGTGTTTGCCCCCCCCTCATTACTTCACAACCAATATTGGTGTGTTTACATTCCCGTAACTTAGTGGTTCGGCAAAAGTCAGAGACATAATAAGTATTAAGCTTACAAAGAATAAGTCCCGGGGTCGATTTGTTCGACTAATGGTGGTGCTCCAGCATGGCCGCAATCAAACGACTGAAACAAATAAAAAAAAAAGAATACATACATACATACATACAAATATATATATATATATATATATATATATATATATATATATATATATATATATATATATATATATATATATATATATATATATACATATATATACACGCCCATATACACATATACATGCATACGCACTTACGTGTAGAGTCATATACAATAAACAAAACATTTTCACATACACGCCCTCGACACACTTAGCACACGCTATCAGACACATTCAGTTACACATAAACGTACTTACACAGGCACACGCAGGCAAACACGCACACACGTACACAAACGCAAACATTATACTTTACATATTCATACATCCACATGTCTGTCCAGGAAATGACTACAGCAAAGTAACTGTATCTGTTCGTAGAACTGAATAGATGTATTGCTAATTACTGACGGCGCTAAATAGCTGGTTTCGGTGAAGGTGGAGGCTGCAAAAGACGATGTGTGTGTGGTAACGATAGTCAACAGATATTCTTGTTAATTAGCAACAATTAACGTCGCCGTTAGACACTAGGTGTCGGTGATGATGCAGTTTTAGAAAAGATAGCTTGCGCTTCTGTGCGTGAGCGCGCACGTGTTAGTGCCTTGTGTGTGTGTGTGTGTGTGTGTGTGTGTGTGTGTGTGTGTGTGTGTGTGTGTGTGTGTGTGTGTGTGTGTGTGTGTGTCTGTGTGCGTGTTCCTCTGTGTGTGTGTGTGTGTGTGTGTGTGGTAACGCTAGTGAACAGTTAGACAGACAGATAGACACACTGATGGTTCCAATTGATTAACTACATTACAGCGGGGAACGATCAGTTTGATTTTAATAAAATTAAAAGCTTAAGTGAAACGCACAATGGTATACTATGGAACTATACCTGCATCGCTCCATGGTCCCATACCAGGATTGCTCCTGCCGCTGTTGCTGCTATCCTAGACCTGGTTAAAAGAAGAAAGGAAACAGAAGTACAGCTGACTGACTGACATCAAGATACCAGCACGCTCAAAACATCAGATCCACGAATGCGTGGATATTTTTACTTTCCCTTCTCTAAAACAGCTGCCACCGTTTCTTGGGGTTAGCTGGTCTCGTACCACATCTGCAGAAGCATTATCGTCTCACACTTACCTCATTCTCTACTCTCCATTTCTATTGCGTGTACCCCTTCTTCGTGACCTGACATTAAGCACTAAGTTGTTTTTCTGGAATTCAAACGCCCTCCGCTCAATACATAGTTTTCCTCTAAAGGCGGCGAACTGGCAGAAACGTTAGCACACCGGGCGAAATGCTTAGCGGTATTTCGTCTGCCGCTACGTTCTGAGTTCAAATTCCGCCGAGGTCGACTTTGCCTTTCATCCTTTCGGGGTCGATTAAATAAGTACCAGTTACGCACTGGGGTCGATATAATCGACTTAATCCGTTTGTCTGTCCTTGTTTGTCCCCTCTGTGTGTAGCCCCTTGTGGGTAGTAAAGAAATAACATAGTTTTCCTCTATATCAGCGTCATTAAATTCACCGTTCTTGATGGATTTACGAATTGCATGCCATGAACTGCAGCTTTTTCCTCTAGAACATTAAAAAAAAAAATGAATTAGTTCCGTCATCCTTCATTACGACAGAGTAGATCGAAGAGGGTGGGCGGCTGCTGGAACATCCTATGTCTGGCAACAGAACTCTGCAGCATACCAGATAATTGTTATGTCTGTAAGTTGTCTGTCGGTCAATTGTCTATCGGCGAATTGTCCGTCTACCCTTTAATTATTTAAAGCAAACTTTCGGACTACATCTCAGCATGAGCATACTTAAAGGCGTCGAACAAAATACTTAGTGAAATTTCTTCCGACTTTACGTTCTGAGTACAAATACCGTTGGTGTCTACTTTAACTTTCATCCTTTCGGACTCGATAAAATAAGTAGCAGTTGAGCACTGCGGTGGAAGGTGGAAGGAATAGACTTATGCTTTGCCCCGAAATTGCTGGTCCTGTGCCGAAATTTGAAACCAATTTGTGTATAGTTTACCCTTCCTCCCCCTCACCAGTAGAAGATGTCCTGTAAAACGCTATTAGTGTTTCACTTCATCAAACTCCGGCTTAGCTATTTACAAATCAAGGCTTATATGATGTAATACAAAATTTAAACCTCATCTGAGTAGTTTGTTAAACTGTCCAGGAATTTCAAAGAAAAAAAAAGATCTTCAAGCTTTTTCATCCTCAACGTTCAGCGATAATTAAGCAAACTTTATAATACTTAGATTCTCTCCATTGTATTTCAGGTAGTCATTAAAGTTGCCACAGGGGCAGTATATTGGCTGAATTATTAAAGCATCGGACCAAATACCTGAGCAACAGTTCAAATCCTTCCAAGGTTGGCATTGTTTTTCATCCTTCACATTAATAAAAGAAACATCAGTAGCAGTAAGAGTACAGGGTGTTCGGTTTTCATGTTTCCTTTTTTCAGAAAACAGTTTGATGTATTGGCAAACAGTCAATGGCGTTGGAGTGCGAAAGATTAAAGTTTTAGTTGAGAAAAAGTTAGTAGATATGGAGGGCTGGAAGCCATCTGAATATTAGGAAAAGTTGTCTATGTCAGGAGGAATCACGCCGGGTATCAAGGCAGCGAGCTGGCAGAAACGTTAGCACGCCAGGCGAAATGCTTAGCGGTATTTTATCTGCAGCTACGTTCTGAGTTCAAATTCCGCCGAGGTCGATTTTGCCTTTCATCCTTTCGGGGTCGATAAATTAAGTACCAGTTACTCATTCAGGTCGATGTAATCGACTTAATCCCTTTGTCTGTCCTTGCTTGTCCCCTCTATGTTTAGCCCCTTGTGGGTAATAAAGAAATAAGAATGCTGATATCATGACATCATTGCTGCTCAATGCGCTATGAACACTAGAAAGGTTATAGTACATGACATGGCCATCATGAAAATCAAGTTTCCCCAAACATAGATGGTCTTATTTCATGCGTCTCCAGTGTGGATGACATCATGCAGGCCCACGTCTTTGGACATTAGGCTCAATTCAGATGGTTATGTGAAGCAGCTGGAGTATGTGGTTAATCCCTGGTTGAAGAAGGTTGCTGCTTGAAGACCATAAGTGTGACAGAATATTCGGCTCTTTGCCATGCATCAAAAAGCAAATCAGAAATGGTTGCCGAAGAATTTCTGCGATTTCACCAAACTCCAGTTTCTGGCCTCCTAGTTGCCCTGAATGCAATACCTTGGATTATTATGTGTGGGGCATGGTTGAGAAAGACACCAACCGGTTTGCCTATAACAGCAAGGTGAGGCTGGTGGCTAAGATCAAGGAAGTGTTTGAATGCATGCGCCATGGTCCAGTGGTGGGGAGGCTGTGGTGGAGGCTGAGGTCTTATACTTTGAGTAAACCATAATCCTAGCTGATATTTCTTGATTTTTAAAAAAAATACTTATATTTTTGAATGGGATGTTATGTTTTCTTTGCCTTTTATGCAACTTGTCAAATTTAGGCTGAATACCCTACAGTAGATTACCCCCACCACCACCACCACCACCATTTCCATCCTGACCGAGCAGATCAATGACCATAGCCGTTAAAGCCACGACCACACCATAAACAACATATAACAAATTTCTGGGATCTTTACTGGAAATAGTCCCGATAAATATTCATTAATATAAATAATCATTTTGGTATGATTTCAATTTATTAAAATTTTTTGATATATTCGATTAAGCATACCTAAAGCCCGTTTTTATTTAAGTTCTCATGCAACAGAGAAGCATGGATACCTTTCTTTTTCCCATCATTCTTATAAGAATACAAACAACATATATGAGTCATTGCATAGATACACTTGTACGCTATACGCGATGATATACGAGTGTATGCTCGTATGCATATGCGTAAGAGTACATATATGTATGCATGCATCCATACAATATATAAATTTGCAATATTGTTGCCAATTTCATGTTAGCCACGTTAAGTTGTTCAGAGGAATCTCAACAGCAAAGCGTGATGCGAAGAAACTCAAGCTAGCCAAGAGTTAGACATTTTTATTTTGAAATGAACGAAGGAGCAAACGATTAAACTTATAACCATATATTCATATATATATATGTGTGTATGTGTGTGTGTGTGTGTGTGTGTGTGTGTGTGTGTGTGTGTGTGTGTGTGTGCGTGCCTGGGTGTATATATATATAAATATATATATATACATGGGGGGGACGCATAGACATATATATCGCAGAGTGTTCAGAACAAAAATCTTTGAATGCTGTTCACCAGATTCGGTTTCTCTGACTTGTTTAGCTCAATGTAATAATAAGCTAGTGAAACTGTTAGATCCGTTTGCTGGGCCGCATCAATTGTGGGTTATTTGGGGGGAATGGAGTGAGTAGGGTATGGGGGATAGGGAGGGGATTCCAGAACACGTGGAACGAACAAACTTACATATATACACAAACACTCAACCGTACACACATGTGTATATGTATGCACATCCATAGATGTATATAAATATGTATGCGTCTCTTTCACTTGTTTCAGTCCTTTGAGTGTGGTCATGCTGGAGCACCACCGCCCTGAAGGGTTTTAGTCGAATAAATCGACCCCAGGCCTTTACTATCTCCAGCTGAATATTGCAAAGCATGTTTTGTCATGCACAGCAGGAAATCAATTGATATTGGAGTATGTAAACTATCTTCAAATGCCATCCTGAAGGTAGGCCTATTTTTTGAAGTGTTCATTGCATTGCTCGTGTGTGTATTGGTAGTTTTTGATGCTTTCACATTTTTGGCAAGCTGTACTTTTACCTTTCTTTTATTCAAATATTTAATATTCTACCTATTAAGGTAGAAGTCTTGCTAACCACCTCATTATCACCGCTTTTAACAGTATTAATGCTTTTCATATACATGTAAATATATATTTATGCATAAATATCGTATAAGATGCGCGGTCGTGTCGGTCACGCTGGGGAAAGAAGAGTAAAACAACAAATGGAGTGAGAGTGAGTGACTGTCAGAGACGCTAAAGCATGCGAACAGCATTCAAAGGTTTTGTTCTAAAGTCGTAGGTATCTTAAAATATAATTGCCATCTCTATCGTAAATTGTATTTAGATTATCAGTTTCACATACACACACAAATATATTAAAGAATTTATATATTAAACACTTAGCTTAGACTTTTGGGGTGGGGGGGGGGCAACCAGATCAAACTGTCTCAAGTGTAACTGCCCGAAACGGTAAGGACATCTAGTAATCTTGACTGAAGAAAGAAGGCCACGAATGACCTGTCCTTTTTTCTCTCCCTGTGCTTTTAATTGTTTCTCCTGACCGCCTTTGAATCGTCTCTCTGTCCGAATGTTTTATCGTTCTCTATTGCGTTTTTGTTCCATTTTTTAATATATATATATATATATATATATATATATATATATAATACAAATAATATGTGAGTATATGCATATATGCGTACATTTATGTACATACCTATATCTACATGTATATATAGATGCATATTTGGGTACAGGACGTCACAGAAAACGTGGACAAAATGAAAAACAACATAAAGACAGCACAGAAAACACACAGGCTACATAGAGAACATTTCCTTCATCAGCTGCCACCATTTTAAAACTAAGCGTTTCGAAGAGTTAGGGCAGGACGCATTGTTAGAATGGCTCTTCCCGCGGAAACAAATTAAATTTGTAACGCGGAGGAATATAGTGGCGAACAGAAAACACGACAGGAAAATGAAACAGTGAAAATTAACAAGAAGGGCTATAAGGCCAGACGGGAAAGAAAAAAAATATGTATACGGAACGCTGTGACGTGACGAACTGGAAGGAAGAGAGAAGTTTGTGCTAGCTTGGCAATGGCCAAGATAGGAAAGGAAGAAGTAGCCGGACACATGTGACCAGCGAGGGGTAAGGAGAAAGAGTGGTGGAGGAAGAAAAAATGGAGAGGAAGTAGAATATAGGTAAACAACGAGAGACAGGGAGGAAGGGAGAGAGGTATAGTAGTGAAGGGTAGAGGCGAAGAACAACAGAAGGAAGAACGAGAGAGGGAGAAAGATACAAAGATAGATAGAGTCGCGTCATGAATATAAAGTTAAAACTTACTTGCAAAGATGACGTGTGCGTTCGATCATGTAATAATACAAATAATATGTGAGTATATGCATATATACGTACATGTATGTACATACCTACATTCTATACATATATGTCTGTGTGTGTACAGAAAGAGAGAGAGAGAGAGAGAAAGAGAGAGAGTTATGTGAATGTATGTGTATGCATATATATGTGTGTGCGTGTGTGTGTGTGTTTGTGTGTATCA
>NC_142944.1:14791681-14826681 GCF_046866305.1 Octopus bimaculoides | reverse complement strand
AAACATCTAGGTTAATTTAAAATTTCGATAATTTTCTTGAAAAGTTCCTATAATTCCAGCACGCAAATAATAAACGTTATGGTATTATAATAGGATCTTATGGCTCTGCCACTTACATACCTACCTACCTACCAACCTACCTACCTACCTACCTACCTACCTACCTACCTACTACCTACCTCACTACATACATAAAATCATACACAATTACATACATACATACATGCATGCATAATTACATACATACATATCCATCCTTCTATAGATACGCACCCAAACACACAGGCACACTCGAAACATATTTTTGGAGTTCCCAACATATTATGATACAGAACTTAGCAACTTTGAAGACACAGACAAATGCATGTGTGTATGTATGTGTATGTGTCAATGTATGTATGTATGTATGTATGTATATCTGCACCCCATGACGGGCTGTTGGCTCATCTGGTATTGTGGAGAGGAAAATGTCTACTTCCTTTTTTAAAACATCTACTTCCACGCTATGCAGATTTTTAATTGTTTGTGGCAGGGCATTGAAGAGCTGTGGGGCTTTGAAACTTAGACTATTATATATATATATTAACTCCTATGTTGTAGTAGAGGCAACATGTTCTTTGTCTATATCCTTAACTTCTTGGAGATTTTAGGTATAATCATACTAATATGTCCATCTGTTCTAATTTAATTAAATTCTATGTCTTTGTGCAGCTGAGGATTGGTCTGCATTCTAAATTGATGTAATGATTACATTGTTCAATTAAATGGAGTTGCATGAAACGATCGTATTGCATTTCCTCTGGATATCCTCGTTGCTTATTTTGATGTTATATATATATATATATATATATATATATATATATATTCTGTTGTTATAATTGTTGCTGCAATAAAGTATCTTCAATGCATTGATTTTGAGCTCTATCTTTTAAGATATATATATATATATATATATATATATATATATACACACAAACATACATACATATATTTTATATATATATATATATATATATATATATATATATATATATATATATATATATATATATATATATACGACGGGCTTCTCTCAGTTTCCGTCTACCAAATTCACTCACGAGGCTTTGGTCAGCCCGAGGCTGTAGTTGAAGACACTTTCTCAAGGTGTCACACAGTGGGAGTGAACCTGGAACTATGTGGTTGGTAAGCAAGCTTCTTACCACACCGCCACTCCTGCGCATTTATCTAGTTTTCTAAGTACTTCTTTCATCATTGTAAGGCTTTCCTCAAATTTATCATCGTGATCTTAGTCATTGATTGAGTGGACAATATAATGTGCAAATTACCACATCAACGTGCTTTAAAGGCACTATGAGAGTACCACAAATCTTCACGGATGCACAACGCAACTTCACCGTGACTTCTTTCTTTTCAGACTGCACGCAATACAACATATATTGTTATGTATCTTCGGATTCATTTATGTTTTCAAACAGATGTATCTTCATAAGTGCAATACATGTTGCTTGACTGAATGTAGTACGATTCCGGAGGTAGGCGAGCATTTTTGCGTTTGCCGTTGATTTGTACGAAGCCTCTGATATTCATCAGTAGAATTGTTGTTATTGCTGGTTTCACGGTAATGTTGGCCATCCTAGGACTATTATTTGTGGTTGTCTTCTATGTGGATGTGCATGGCTCAGTATTTTGTCTTTTTTTCTTTTTTTCTTTTTTCATTTATGTCATCTGCAGCATTATCTGTTATGCCACGGAAAATTCTACTGCGCTACGGTCGCTACTTGTGTGTGTGTATGTGTGTGTGTGTGTGCGTGTGTGTATGTGTGTGTATGTATGTGTGTGTGTGTGTGTATATAGAGAGAGATGATAGATAGATATCATTCTTTTATTAGCCACACAGGGCTGCACACAGAGGGGACAAATACAACTGTAGAGCTTTTCTTTAAAAAATAAAAAAAAGGCAAAATAAAAATTTAAAAATCCGATCAAAAGGGATCGGTAGGGGGAAAAAAGTGGGGGTGGTCGTATATTACAGAAAATGTCAATAGTGTAAAATGGGGTAACATTAGGTTTATCCATGGAGAGAAAAGCCTACGGAAAAGACCACGGCAACCTCAGCAGGCAATAGACACATGAGAGCAAAGTGCTCTCTCTCTCTCTCTCTCTCTCTCTCTCTTTCTCTCTCTCTCTCTCTCTTTCTCTCTCTATCTCTCTCTTTCTCTCTCTCTCTCTCTCTCTCTTTCTCTCTCTCTCTCTCTTTTTCTCTCTCTCTCTCTCTTTTTTATTTTTATTATTTTTCTCGATTTATAGGATCATGCTCAAAGAGGTATCGTCACTCGCACGCACCATCTTTGCTACATTCACCCACCTTTTAACGAAACTTTCACGAGACAAAAACTGCCTCTCTATTCTCACCTTCCTTTTCAAGTGATACTTGAAAAAGTTGATGAGCGATTGGCCAGAGAGGTAAGTTTTCGTCTCTAATCCTTTCGCTCGGGTCCACCACACACATTCTTTCAACATGGCCACCAGTATGATGAGTATTGCCTTGCCTTACCTGTTGAGGGACGGTGGCGGACTCGTCCCACACGTGACAGCAGCCGTTCGGCATAAGCCCACGGGTCGGAAATCTTTGGACACTGCACGAGTGCGTGCAGAACGGTTTCGTCGCTCTGACCGCATCTCGGGCAGATCGGTTCGGTGTGTCTCGAACCGTGCCTGTACAGCTTATCCCGAACGGGTAATGCTTTTCGATAGCACTGCCAGGCCAGGGATCTCTGGTGGTTGTCCATAGGTCCCGGCCAGAAAGTTGTCCTGAACAGGCGGGTCAGGTGTTCCTCGTCGACGCCCAGATTCTGCCCGAGATCGTCGTCGCACCTCCCCTCCACTAATCCTCTATAGAACGCTTTTGTGGAATCAAAGTTGCACAAGATTGGTCCCGGACGGCAGAGTTGCTTGAGAGCAACGCGACACTCGCGGTGTCATTCGTCGAGCCTAGGTCTCTGTTTAATCCACGACTGCAGTTCGGCTAAGGAGACGAGCTGCGGGAAAGCGCACCGCACAAACGGCGACCACACCTGTTCACCGTCGTCTATGAAGCGCCGGAGATGTCGCAGTCTCAGCGCATGTCTGCGCATCATCAACCACGTCATACCCAGCCCTCCAATTAGCGGCTGTTGACAGCAAATGGATCGCCTAACCATCGGAACGCTTCCCTTCCACAAGAAGCGGAAGAGTATGCGTTCCAGTTTGGTGATGGTAGGGTCGGGACAAGGCACGACAGTCAGACGGTATTCGATGACGGATGCGATGTACGCGTTCGCCACCTCCGCCCGACCTTTTAGGGATAGCTTCCTCTCGGCCCATTGCCGGGTGAGAGTGACCACCCTAGTCGTTATTTCGCCCCAGTTCTTCTCCATTTGGAGGTCCGGACCGAACCAGACTCTGAGAGATAGATAGATAGATAGATAGATAGATAGATAGATAGATAGATAGATAGATAGATAGGTTTCTTTATTAGCCACACAGGGCTCAACACAGAGGGGACAAAATACAAATGTAGAGTTTTTCTTTTCGAGGGGGTCGAAAACAAAGCAGAAAAAAAAACAAAAGTGGGGACAACGATGAAAAAAAAAAAAAAAAAAAAAAACATCGCAAAACGTTTGGGGTATTTACAAAAAATACGAAATAATACAAAAAATTCCCAATAAATGGGGAGGTTATCCGTGGAAAGAAAAACCTACGAAAAGACCACGGTAACCTCGGTCTTTAGCGTCACAGTTTGTTAAATAAAATTTCTCTGTTTACAAAATTTTAAAACGTTTTATAGAATCATGGTCAAGGTGGCTTCGTCATTTATACGTGCCATTCTTGCTACATGTATCCATCTTTTTTCGAAACATTTGCTAGACAACACTTGCCTCTCTACTCTCACCTTCCTTTTCAAGTGATACTTGAAAAAGTTGATGAGAGATTGACCAGAGAGGAAAGTATTTGTCTCTAATCCTTTCAGACGCGTCCACCAGATGCATTCTTTGGCCATAGCCACAAGTACGATAAATACAGCTCTTCCTTCCCGTTTAAAGGAAGGAGGCGTGACGATATTGACGATAGACTCGGTTGATAAACCGACTCGTCCCACACGCGACAGCAGTCGTTCGACATAAGCCCACAGCTCCGAAATGGTTGGACACTGCACGAGTGCGTGCAGAACGGTTTCATCGCTCTGACCGCATCTCGGGCAGGTCGGCCCCACATTTCGCGAGCCGTGTCTATAGAGCTTATCCCGAACGGGTAGCGCCTCTCGGTAACACTGCCAGGCCAGGGATCTCTGGAAGTTGTCCATAGGTCCCGGCCCGAAAGTCGTCCTGAACAGGCGGGTCAGGTATTCCTCGTCGACGCCCAGGTTCGCCCCGAGATCGTCGTCGTACCTGCCCTCCACTAATCCCCTATAGAATGACTTCGTTGTGATGCAGCCGCTCAAGGTCGACCCGGGACGGCAAAGTTGTTGCAGAGCAACGCGACACTCACGGTGCCATTCGCCATTCCTCGGCCTCTTTTTGATCCACGACTGCAGCTCGGTCATGGAGACGAGCTGCGGGAAAGCGCGTCGCACAAACGGCGACCACACCTGCTCACCGTCGTCTACGTAGAGCCGGAGATGTCGCAGTCTCAGCGCATGTCTGCGCATCATCAACCACGGCATGCCCAGCCCTCCTTTCAGCGGGTGTTGGCAACAAACGGATCGCCTCACCATCGGAACGCTTCCTTTCCACAAAAAGCGGAAGAGGATGCGCTCCATTTCGGTGATGGCGCGATCGGGACAAGGCACAACGGTCAGGCGGTATTCGATGACGGACGCGATGTACGCGTTCGCCACCTCCGCCCGACCTTTTAGGGACAGCTTCCTCTCGGACCATTGCCGGCAGAGAGTGGCCACCCTACTCGTTATCTCGTCCCAGTTCTTCTCCGTTTGCAGGTCCGGACCGAACCAGACTCCGAGCAACTTGACCGGACCGTCCGTCCAGCGTCCCACTACTGAGGCGCTGCCGGACGGTATGGGCTTGCTTCTCCAGGTGCCGAGCAGCAAACCCACCGACTTATCCCGGTTGATTTTCGCTCCCGTCACCGCTTCGTAGTCTTTCAGCGTCTCGCCGACAAGCTCGATGTGCTCGTGGCTAGACGCTATGACGGTGACGTCGTCCGCGTATGCCGACACGCTCGTCCCGCACCCCAGATCTCGCGGGATGCCCCTCAGCGTCGCCAGCTTCCGCAGTAGTGGCTCGAGAGTCAATACGTACAGGAGCGGCGACAGGGGGCATCCCTGACGAACCGAACGTGCAATGTCGAAGGGTCCCGATAGACGTCCATTGACGCGAACAACCGAACGGATGCCTGTGTACAAGGCAGCCATCCAGCCGCGGAAAACGGGACCGAAGCCGGCCGCTTCGAGGACGGCCTCCAAGTATCGATGGTCTACCCTATCGAAAGCTTTCGATTGATCCAAATTGATCAGGGCCCCACCCATGCCAGGTTCCTTAACTACCCTCTCTATGATGTAGCGCATCAGATGGAGGTTGTCATGGATGCTCCGGCCCGGCACGGCGCACGTCTGCTCCGTGCCGACCAGTTTCTCGATGACAAGCGCCAACCGCTTGGCTAACACCTTGGCCAAAATTTTCATGTCTGCATTGAGCAGAGTGATGGGCCTAAAGTTATCTATGGCGTCCCCCTTGTTTGGATCTTTCTTCAGCAGCGTTACCGCTCCTCGGCTCACAAAACCGGGAATGCTCCCGTTCTGCTGCCAGTTGCAGTACACGACCGCCAAGACTTCTCCAAACAAGTCTGGCATACAGTTGTAAAGCTCGTAGGGCAGACCATCCAAACCCGGAGATTTGTCCGTCGAGCAACCCGCCATCGCGTCCCTCACCTCCTCCGCCGTGATGACCCCTTCGCAGCACTCCGCCTCTCTTGCCGAGAGTCGTGGCAAGCTGTGCAGGTAGGCACTAAAGTCCACCCTGCCTTCTCGCTCGCCACTCCTCCCGAACAGTCGGGCAAAATGCCGCTGAAACGCCTCGCACATCTTGCTCGGCTCGAGCAATTCGCGCCCCTGTTCGTCTACCAGAGACCGGATGGTGGCTCTGTTACCCCGCTGCGCCTCCGCCACCCGGGCCTCTCGTGCGGCTCCAACACCTTCATTCCTCAGAGCACGCATCCTTGCCCTGACAGCACACCCTTCGTGTTTAGCATTGAAGTGTTGGTCGAGGGCCAACCTCGCCGCTAAAACGTCGGATGCGATGCCACTTCGCAATGCCTCTTCTAACTTTATCACTAGCTCCCCCTCTACTCTGTTCCTCTCTACAGCTAGTGCCCTGCTATACCTTATTGCTTCCGCCCTTACTGCTCTCTTGAGGGCAAACCACCAGTTGTTGTTGACGATGGCTCCCGTCAAAGCCCTCTTTACTAACGTGCTAATCCGGTCTCTGAAAACCTGTCTCGACGGGAAAGACGCGTTTAGTTTCCAGTAACCGGGACCCTGCCTATGTGCCTTATCTAAGTCTAGCGTACACGTCACAAGTTTGTGATCCGTGTAGCTGACTATGTGGAACTGTGGACATCCTAAACTATCTCTATCTCTTGTCCTACACACTATCCTATCTAGATACGATCTCGACGACCCAATGCGGTTGCTCCAAGTCTACGTTGGCACATTTGGGTGGTCGAGTCGGTACCTGTCAGACAACTGGAAGCGTCTGAGCAGGTCTATGAGGCCTTTGCATCCCCTTCTAGTATTGTCACTCCCCACGTAGTCTAGATGCGTGTCCAAGGTAGCATTCCAATCCCCCACTAAAAGTAAGGGACGAGACGTTCCCAGGAATACTTCTAGACGTCGAAAGAAGTCTGACCGACCTGTTAAAGGAGGCACATAAACTGCCAGCAACCGAAAAGCGCCTCCATCGCTGCCGTCCACATCTAGGACAACCAGTCTACCCTCCGGGTCCGTAAATATCGTCTTTACTTGGAGATCCAGACTCTTGCAAAAAAGAACCGCCGTGCCACTACCGCCCATCCTCGGCAGACAGGGAGAAAAATAAATGTTAAACTGTCCGCCAAACATGGACTTTAGGGCCCGCGGTTCATGGAGTCTGGTCTCACTAATGGCTATGATATCCAAATTGTGTGACTTGATGTCATTTAAGAGGTACCCTTGTTTCCAAGGGGACCCTAAGCCACGCACATTCACACAACCAATCTTCACCATGATTCTATTTATACGTGTGCTTTAAAGCACAAAACAAAAGAACAGAGTGTTACTTGCCGTTAGAAAGTTTTGTTTCCTCCTTGGATTTTTCACCAAGGAGGTTATTGTACAATTTCTTGCACAAATATTTCTGGAATCCCCCTACCGAGTTGGGGTAGAGGGATTTTATTGTGTTGTGTAATGCTGGTGTTACATGAATAATTTTAATGTGTTTTGGCGGTGTTGTACGTGGGTGGTTGTTGGTTTTGATATCGTTATTTGTGATGTTTGTTTTAGAGTTGATGTAATTCATCAACTCTGTGTTTGTACTGTCTATTGCTGTTAGCATTGTTTTTTTTATATTACTATTGGTGTTAGTAGTATTTTCGGGAGATGTGAATCTCCCTGCTTTGTTTGTGTTTGCATTTTGTTTTGTTTTCTTCTTACTGCGCTTCCTCTTTCCTTTCGTAGCTATTTTCCACTCCTCCCCACTCTCTTCATCGGATGATGGGAGATCTGAGGAGTCAGAAAGAGGTAACGGCAAATTTTGTGCGTCTGTGTGTGTTTCTGTGAATGTTTGTGTTGCTGTTTTTATTGATGTTGGCTCCTTGTTATTTATGTGTGGTGTATGTGATATGGGGGAGGGAGAGGCAGTCTTGGAATTTTCTTTTTTTTCTTGTTTTTGCAGTTTCTGTTGTCTTTTCTGTTGTGGCTATTGCTGATATTTCTGTTGTTGTTTTTTGCGTTGCTGGTGGTGTTGGTAGTAAGGTTTTTCTGTTGGGGGTATTTGGTAGTTGCTTCTGTTGTTGTTGTTGTTGTTGTTGTTGTTGTTGTTGTTGTTTTTGTTTAGCGGCCAGAGGGCAGTCCTTTTTCAGATGTGCTTCGCTGTTGCATAGATAACAGCGAGGTCGCCTGCCCTCTACCACCACATACAGCTTGTGGTCCTCTGCCAATCTAATGTTTGGAGGAATTTTCTGTGAAGCCTCCTCCGTGATGTGGAGAAGGATTTCCAGATTTTTCCCTCCCCAGTTCTTTTCCTCTCCGACCGTAATCTCCAAAATATTTGCCTCCTCCATTTCCAGGCACACGGCCGATATCAGCCATTGGGTGTCCACCTCCGATGGCACATTTTTTATCATAACTTTGGTCACTCTCTGTCCTAGATAACTCGGTATCATTACCAAGTCATCTGTGCGGAGAGAGAGTGTCGAAAATTGTTTAGCTAAATTTTCATCCAGAAACCTTACTTGCACCGTTCCAAATTTCCTTCCCCAGGTGACATGATTCTGATAAGGCCAAATTTTTCTAAGACAAACTTCAATTTTATCTGTGCTAACATTTTCTACACGTCTGGTTTTTGTGTTTACCAGTTTATAAATGATGCACTTTTTGTTTTTCATTTCTATAATATCTTTTGGTATGTTTATTCTGACATCATCTCCTTCTTTCGTAAGAAGGGATTTTGTGTCTTTTATTTGTTTTTGTGTGAATGTCACTATTGTTCTTTTTTCCTTTAGAGCATTTGCGAAATTTGTTTTTGTTGTGCTGGCGGACATGCTCTTCTGGATATTTTTGTTTATGTTGGTGTATGTACTGCCTGGTTCAAAGGTGGTGGTAGTGGCAGCAGAGTTTGTTGAACAGGTGATGGTGTCATTGCTGACGGCCGATAACTTTACTTCCTTGTTGTTGTTGTTGTTGTTGTTGTTGTCGTTGGTGGTGGTGATGATGGCGTCAGCAGCAGTGGTGCTTACGTCAGAGACATTTGTGACGGTTTTCACGCATGGTTTTGTAACCTTGGTTACAGTTTTGTTTTTGTTGTTGGTGTTGTTGGTGGTGGTGGTGGTGGTGGTGGTGAGAGGGCTGTTAGTAGCTGTACTCACAGTCTTTGTGACGTTTATAGCAACTGCGTTCCTGTCACTGCATGAGCACGCGCTATTCTGTTCTTTTTTCTCTTCTGGCATCTGAAGCCTCGGGAAATGCTTGTCAAAAGAACAAGACAAGCGTTCCAAAATTATGTTTCTCGACATTTTTCAAATGTCAAGAAGGAAATTTTTGTATTTTGCTAGGGCCGAAACTGCCCCTGGGGGTCAATTCCTGCCCTTGAAAATACACACAAATGAAGCCTAGGTGCTTCGCAACAAAATTATTTAAAAATTCCAACAAAATGTGGACAGTAAAAGGTCAAATAAACGTTTACCTTCGCAGCCGATGTGACAGCACGTCCGTGAGAAGAGATAGATAGATGGATAGATAGATAGATAGGTAGATGGATGGATGGATGGATGGATAGATAGATAGATAGATAGATAGATAGATAGATAGATAGATAGACAGACAGACAGACAGACATATATCATTACTTACTTTATGTGTGCGTGTCTGACTGGTGTGTGTGTGTGTATACACACACATACATTAACTAAAACTAAAGGAGAGCTTCTAAGAATGCGAAGGGTAACCTTTGAGTATCATATGAAGATATGAGGTCCAAAAGCTCATCCCATCATGAGAAGTTAAGATTTAGAAATGTGAGCTTTTATATATATATATGTGTGTGTTTATATATATATATATATATATATATATATATATATATATATATATATATACAAGAATAAGGGCAGGGGATCGTCAATTAATAATAGAATTAATAATTAACAATTTTGCCAAGTAGTTCAGTATGAAAAAACCTTTATCGGTAAAACCATTTATCATCATAAATATTCAGGGATTAGCATTGAGTTGCTTCTCCAACATACTGAAAATTTAGAAATAGCAGTCAAAGAACTACTGATTCTAAACTACAAATTTTTCTCTAAATGGATGGCGATATTTGTGGCAGTTTAGAATCAGTAGTTCTTTGACTGCTATTTCTAAATTTACAGTATGTTGGAGAAGCAACTCAATTATATATATATATATATATATATATATATATATATATATATATATATATATATATATATATAGTTAGATAGATAAATATACACATATATATATATATATACATATATATGCATTAATATATACATGTATACATTTATATATATATATATATATATATACATATATATATATATATATATATATATATATATATATATATATATATATATATATATATATATATATATATATATATATATTTATATAAATGTATGTATATATATATATATATATATATATATATATATATATATATATATATATATAATGTAGGTAGGTACTGTAAAATTCCATATATATGTATTATCTATATTTAGTATCATGTGTGTAAATAATCTTACCATATACTATTATACAGCAAGAATTCTCATCTTAATAAATATATACATGCGGAATTCCGTTAATATCAACAGAATTCGTACGAAAAAAAACACATGATAAAACAAGAAGATGGAATGAACAGGCTGCTCATTCCATCTTCTTGTCTTATGTGTGTTTATCTGTACGTAGTTATATATATATAATGTGTGTATGTGTGCCTGTATGTATGTATGTATGTATGTATGTATGTATGTATGTATGTATGTATGTATGTATGTATGTATGTATGTGTGCATCTATGTAAGTATGTATGTGTGAACATGTGTCAGAGGATGTGTCTGTGTATTTCGTGTGTACGTGTCCATGAGTTTAAATCATTAAATAGTCAGACGAAAAAACAAACAAACAAACAAACGAACAAACAAACAAACAAAAATTAACCAGAAAAGAAATACGAAGTGGACTGAGCAGTAATGCGGTGTCGAATTCTATACGTTTGTTTTGTGCGTAAAGGAGAAAGTTAGATCAAGTCGCGGCTGAGAGCACCACATCAAAGCTCTTCGCCACAAATTCGAGTTGTTGGCTTTGAAGTTTGATAAAACAAAATATACAAAGTAAATATATATAAATATATATATATATATATATATATATATATATATATATATATATATATATATATATATATATATATATATATATATATATATTCAGCTACAAACAAATATATAAACATTTGTGGACCCATAATTAATTCTGAAACTAGACAAAGCGAGCACACACACATAAACACGCACGTAATTAATATATATTTATATATTTCATGTTGTTTACGTTTTGTGACGTCCTGTACCCCTATACGCATATATATTTATATATATATATATATATATATATATATATATATATATATATATATATATATATATATATATATATATATATATATATATATATATATATATATATATATATATATATATATATATATATATATATATATATATATTATACATACATGTATATGTATGTACAAATACGTATGTATATATGCATATATATTTTTTTTATTTATATCATATAGATATGCACATATATATATACATATAGATATATGTATATATATATATATATGTTTAAATGTGTGTATATATATATATATATATATATATATATATATATATATATATATATATATATATATATATATATGTACGTATGTATATATATATATACAGTATATATATATACATATATAAATATAAATATATATATATATATATATATATATATATATATATATATATATATATATATACCGGAGTAAGCACATGAGATGTGCAACAAGGTGGAAAAAAGAGTACTCAAATACCAGAGGTAGAGTAATATGCTTTATTTAAAAGCAGCAGAAATATAACAAAAAAAAACGTTATTCTGAGTTTCACGTTCCCGTTCATCGGACAGTTTTGTTAGATTTCTAACAAAACTGTCCGATGAAATATATAAATATATATGCTTTTAAATAAAGTATATATATATATATATATATATATGTGTGTGTGTGTGTGTGTGTGTGTGTATGTATATATATATATATATATATATATATATATATATATATGTATGTATGTATGTATGTATATATATATATATTTATTCATTTATTTATTTATGGGTTTCAGCCAAGTGGCTGTGGTCATGCTGGAGCTCCACCGTGACTTTTCGTCTTTATCCCGTGCTCTCTTCACGTTCCTTGCATGGCTCTTCTCCTCCACCTGATATAGTCCAATCAAGAGTTTTGATGGCACAAATGGTTTATAAGAGAATTTGACATCGTTGCCCTAAACTGTTTCTCATTTCGAGCCATTGGTTCACCTGGTATTGTGGAGAGGAAAGCGTCGAGTTTTGTTTTGAAGACCTCTACATCCATGTCTTGCAGGTCTCTCACATGTTTTGGCAGGGCATTAAAGAGCTGAGATCCTCTGAAACCGAGGCTGTTGCAGTACCTTGTTCTTATGTGAGATGCAGTGGACGGTACCCTTGGTACCATGCTGTGGCGACCTCTGCGGGTATTCGTGTAGTACTTGATGCCAAAGTTTGGTACCAGTCCTTCAAGTATTTTCCATATGTATATTACTACATATCTCTCCCGCCTGCGCTCCAGGGAGTAGAGACCTAGTGCCTTCAGTCACTCCCTGTAGTTCATCTGTTGGACTGTGGCGATCTTTTTTGTATAGTGACGCTGAACTGCCTCGAGTTCTGCTGTCCGTTTGACACTGTGTGGTGACCACAACTGAGAGCAATAGTCTAGGCGGCTCAGAACAAATGTCTTCCATACAGTCAACATGACTTTTTGATCCCTTGTTCGGAATGTCCTCAGTATCCACCCTGCCACTTGTCTGCACTTTGCTGTCAACTTGACAATGTGCATGTCAAATGATGCATCACTACACATGTTGATGCCCAGGTCTCTTACTGTTAGTGGTTCTGGGATTGCAGTACCTCCGGGTCCTGTGTATGCCGGTTGGGAGGCACTTGTGGTTTGTAGCGCAGTACTTGAAATTTTTCCGCATTGAACTGCATATTATTTTGCTCTGCCCGCTTGTATATTGCATTTATGTCATTCTGCAGGTTTATAATATCATCAGGATTCTTTATTGCCTGAGATAGTTTTGTGTCATCAGCGTAGCTAGTGACAGTGGCTCTCCGAGTGACTGCGGGCATGTCCAGAAGCGCCACTATGAACAGTAGTGGCCCCAGGACAGTTCCTTGCGGAACACCGCTCAATATTTGCGTTTCCCTGGATAGTTCTCCATTGGCTGCTACTGTCTGACTTCTACCATTCAAGAAGTCATGCAGCCATTCTCCTAATTTACCAGCTATGCCAAGGTTTCGCAGCTTGTGACATATTAAGCCATGATCAACTTTGTCAAAGGCTTTTGCGAAGTCGAGATATATCACAACAACATTTGAATGGTCAAGTAGCTGCTTCAGGACCTAGTCATAGTGCTGCAAGAGCTGCGTGAGGCAGCTTCTATCTGGACGGAAACCATGCTGGGTCTCATTCAGCAAGTCATTTTCTTCTAGGAACGCAATCAATCTCCTTCTGATAATTCGTTCCATAACTTTGCTAATATGTGAAGTCAGAGAGATGGGCCTGTAGTTCCCAGCCTCTGCTCTGCTTCCACCTTTATGGATAGGACATATGGTGCCTTCCTTCAGCATTTTGGGAAGTTTACCACTTGCAAGGAAACTCTGGAAGAGTATCCGGTGTGGTCCTGCTAATATATATATATATATATATATATATATATATATATATATATACATAGAAATGCAGAGACGCCTATAATGATAAAATTCTTTTTGGATGATTTTCTGTAGGAATTTCGGCATTTTGCATTTTTGTATTTGCTGCCGATTAGGTAAACCGTAAATACGCGGTATATTTTGAAAAATTAGACATAAAAACACGAACCATGCGGCGTACTGATTCGTGCTTCATATGTTGTCTGGTCAATTCTGCTGACGAAAGTCTGACCTTGTAAGATATAATCTTTATCTTACTAAAATTGACTTGAAACCATGGTACAGAATATAGATTGGTAAAAGTTTTTATTTTTCATTTCCTTTCGAAATTATCCCTAACTTTTGTGGTATGTAGTATTTTTGCTGCTATTTCTAGCGAGTAGATGTCCTATTATAGGCGTCTCTGCATTTCTAATGAATAATACATAGTCTATTGACTGTTTTTACTCTCGCTAGGCCACTGGTGGTAAATAAAATTTCTAAAATTTTCTTTGCCACCCTATAATTTATTAATAATGATAAAATTCTTTTTGGATGATTTTCTGTAGGAATTTCGGCATTTTGCATTTTTGTATTTGCTGCCGATTAGGTAAACCGTAAATACGCGGTATATTTTGAAAAATTAGACATAAAAACACGAACCATGCGGCGTACTGATTCGTGCTTCATATGTTGTCTGGTCAATTCTGCTGACGAAAGTCTGACCTTGTAAGATATAATCTTTATCTTACTAAAATTGACTTGAAACCATGGTACAGAATATAGATTGGTAAAAGTTTTTATTTTTCATTTCCTTTCGAAATTATCCCTAACTTTTGTGGTATGTAGTATTTTTGCTGCTATTTCTAGCGAGTAGATGTCCTATTATAGGCGTCTCTGCATTTCTAATGAATAATACATAGTCTATTGACTGTTTTTACTCTCGCTAGGCCACTGGTGGTAAATAAAATTTCTAAAATTTTCTTTGCCACCCTATAATTTATTAATAATGATAAAATTCTTTTTGGATGATTTTCTGTAGGAATTTCGTAATTTTGCATTTTTGTATTTGCTGCCGATTAGGTAAACCGTAAATACGCGGTATATTTTGAAAAATTAGACATAAAAACACGAACCATGCGGCGTACTGATTCGTGCTTCATATGTTGTCTGGTCAATTCTGCTGACGAAAGTCTGACCTTGTAAGATATAATCTTTGTCTTACTAAAATTGACTTGAAACCATGGTACAGAATATAGATTGGTAAAAGTTTTTATTTTTCATTTCCTTTCGAAATTATCCCTGACTTTTGTGGTATGTAGTATTTTTGCTGCTATTTCTAGCGAGTAGATGTCCTATTATAGGCGTCTCTGCATTTCTAATGAATAATACATAGTCTATTGACTGTTTTTACTCTCGCTAGGCCACTGGTGGTAAATAAAATTTCTAAAATTTTCTTTGCCACCCTATAATATATTAATAATGATAAAATTCTTTTTGGATGATTTTCTGTAGGAATTTCGGCATTTTGCATTTTTGTATTTGCTGCCGATTAGGTAAACCGTAAATACGCGGTATATTTTGAAAAATTAGACATAAAAACACGAACCATGCGGCGTACTGATTCGTGCTTCATATGTTGTCTGGTCAATTCTGCTGACGAAAGTCTGACCTTGTAAGATATAATCTTTATCTTACTAAAATTGACTTGAAACCATGGTACAGAATATAGATTGGTAAAAGTTTTTATTTTTCATTTCCTTTCGAAATTATCCCTAACTTTTGTGGTATGTAGTATTTTTGCTGCTATTTCTAGCGAGTAGATGTCCTATTATAGGCGTCTCTGCATTTCTAATGAATAATACCTAGTCTATTGACTGTTTTTACTCTCGCTAGGCCACTGGTGGTAAATAAAATTTCTAAAATTTTCTTTGCCACCCTATAATTTATTAATATATATATACATATACATATACAGATATATATATATATATATATATATATATATATATATATATATATATATATATATATATACACATATATATATGCATGTATATATGTGTATATATATATATATATATATATATATATATATATATATATATATATATATATATATATATATATATATATATATGGTGTAAGGTCCCCTCCCAACCCAGAGTAACGTGGTGGTGGAACAAGGAGGTAGACAGGGCCATTAGACAAAAGAAACAGGCTTGGAAGGACTGGAAGAACGGTGGTAGCAGGGAATTGTACCAATGTGCCAGAAGGGAGGCTAGGCGACAGGTTTATTTAGCCAGAGGGGAAGCAGATAAGGAAAGATTTGCCAATGTTCTGCGCCGTGAGGACCAAAGACTCGAGGTATTTCGTGTTGCAAGACAGTGTAGGAGAGAGAATAGTGATGTTGTAGGAGAGAAATGTGTTCGCATGGATGATGGTACGCTTGCATTAAATGAGGATGCAAAGAAAGAGGTCTGGAGATGCCACTACGATAGATTGCTTAATAAAGAGAATGAATGGGAGAAAGAGAGCCTGCCTTATGTCGACCCAATAGAGGGACCAGCTATCCGAGTTGATAGTACCAGGGTAGATAAAGCAATTAAGAGTATGAAGACCGGGAAAGCCCCCGGCCCATCAGGAATCACTGCAGAGATGCTCAAAATATCTGGCAGTGTTGGCTATAGCCTAGTCACCCGTATTACGAACCAGGTGATACACGAAGGAGTCATACCCTATGACTGGTGTAGCAGCATCATAGTCAACTGCTACAAAGGTAAAGGGGACGCTTTAGATACAAATAATTACAGAGGCATCAAGCTGTTAGATCAGGTTATGAAAGTTACAGAGAGGGTCATAGCCCAACTAATTAGGGAGCGAATCAATTTAGATGAGATGCAGTTTGGGTTCGTGCCAGGTAAAAGCACTACTGATGCCTTATTTCTAGTGAGACAGTTGCAAGAGAAATACCTAGCTAAGGATAAACCTCTGTACCTGGCTTTCGTTGACATGGAGAAAGCCTTTGACAGGGTCCCCCGATCCCTTATCTGGTGGTCAATGAGGAAACTTGGGATAGAAGAATGGTTAGTGAGAGCTGTGCGAGCCATGTACAGAGATGCTGCCAGTAAGGTGAGGGTTGGAAATGAGTACAGCAATGAATTCCGGGTAGAGGTAGGGGTCCACCAAGGTTCCGTCCTCAGCCCCCTATTATTTACCATAGTCCTCCAGGCAATCACAGAGGAGTTCAAGACAGGTTGCCCCTGGGAGCTCCTCTATGCTGATGACCTTGCCCTAATTGCGGAGTCACTATCAGAACTAGAGGAGAAGTTTCAGGTGTGGAAGCAAGGTCTAGAATTGAAGGGCCTTAGAGTCAACCTAGCTAAAACCAAAATCCTAATAAGTAGGAAGGTAGATAAAACACAAACCCCTTCAGGTAGATGGCCCTGCTCAGTATGTAGAAAAGGAGTAGGTAGTAACTCTATAAGATGTACCCGGTGCAAGCTATGGACACATAAGAGGTGCAGCAACATCAAAGGCAGGTTAACTAGCAAGTTAGTTTTTGTTTGTGGCAGATGTTCAGGTGCAATAAAGACTGCAAACAAACAGGAAACAACTTCTATCTCATTCCAGGGTGAAAAACTAGAGGTAGTCGATAGCTTCCGCTATCTGGGCGACCAAGTTAGTAGTGGGGGTGGGTGCGCTGAAAGTGTAGCTGCTAGAATAAGAATAGCCTGGGCAAAATTTAGAGAGCTCTTACCCCTGCTGGCGACAAAGGGACTCTCACTCAGAGTAAAAGGCAGACTGTATGACGCATGCGTACGAACAACCATGCTACATGGCAGTGAAACATGGGCTGTAACTGCTGAGGACATACGTAAGCTCGCAAGGAATGAAGCCAGTATGCTCCGTTGGATGTGTAATGTCAATGTGAAAACCCGTCAGAGTGTAAGTATCTTGAGAGAAAAGCTGAACATTAGAAGCATCAGTTGTGGCGTGCAAGAGAGACGATTGCGCTGGTATGGACATGTGGTGAGAATGGAGGAGGATAGCTGCGTGAAAAAGTGCCACACCCTAACAGTTGAGGGAACCCGTGGAAGAGGTAGGCCCAGGAAGACCTGGGCTGAGGTGGTGAGGCAAGACCTTCGTACATTGGGCCTCACCGAGGCGATGACTACGGACCGAGACCTTTGGAAATGGGTTGTGCGTGAGAAGACCCGGCAAGCCAAGTAAGATCGTTGCCAGTGCCCCTGGACTGGTTCTTGTGCGGTTGGCACATGAGATGCACCATTTTGAGCGTGGCCGTTGCCAGTACCGCCTGACTGGCTCCTGTAGGATTTTCGAGCGAGATCGTTGCCAGTGCCCCTGGACTGGCTTGTGCGGGTGGCACATAAAAGACACCATTTCGAGCGTGGCCGTTTTCGTGCGGGTGACACGTAAAAGCACCCACTACACTCTCTGAGTGGTTGGCGTTAGGAAGGGCATCCAGCTGTAGAAACTCTGCCAAATCAGACTGGAGCCTGGTATTGCCATCCGGTTTCACCAGTCCTCAGTCAAATCGTCCAACCCATGCTAGCATGGAAAGCGGACGTTAAACGATGATGATGATACATGCATATATATGTGTGTGTGTGTGTATATATATATATATATATATATATATATATATATATATATATATATATATATATATACATGCATATATATATGTGTGTGTATATATATATATATATATATATGTATATATATATGTATATATATATATATATATACATATATACATGCATATATATATGTGTATATATATATATATATATATATATATATATATATAAAGTACAGACTTACTTGCAAAAAGGACGTGTGCGTTCAATGAACTATAGACGACGGAACGAACACATAGGAAAACAGAAAGCCACTTGGAATTATTCCTTCATCAGCTGCCTCTATTCTAACTCGACGTTTCGATATATATATATATATATATATATATATATAATAATACGGAAAAACGAATGGGAATGGCTTATCTGGTAATCTTTTCTTTTTCACTTTAATAAATAATGTTTGTTATAAATCTTTACGTGTTTACAGTTCGAGCAGACAGAATCGTTATCGCTCCAGGCAAACTGCATAGCGGCATTTCGCCCATCTTTATGTTTTGGGCTCAAATTCTGCCGTGGTCTACTCTGCATTTCATCTTCTCAGAGTCAATAAAATATGCACCAGCTACGATTTATAAACATCTACTGACTTGTAGTCGGCTAATTATTAAACTGGTAAAATTATCAGAAAAAACAGTCTTATTCATCTTTGCAAATATATGATACTTTACCAAGGATTTTCTATTTCTACTACTACTACTACTACTACTACTACTACTACTACTACTACTACTACTACTACTACGACGACGACGACGATGACGACAACGACTACTACTACTACTAATACTACTATTATTATTATTATTATTATTATTATTATTATTATTATAAATGCCCAGATGCAGTACCAGGCAGTGGCTCTCATAGCTTCTGATCTTAATTGATTGGAAGTGTTATCATGTACATTGTTTTGTCTTGGTATAAAAAATGGGCTATAGCAAATATTCTGCTCAATACCACAGATTTACTTGTCAGTTGTTTGACCATAACCGGTTGAGCATGTCCATTGGTGGCTGATATGTGCATCTCTGATCATGAGCAGAAGTAGTGGAGGAGCATCATAGCCATGTGTTGAGACGAATTCTTTGGGGTTTGAATAATTCACTTTTGGAAACATGGGTGTTTTTGTCAACATCCTTAAACAAACCTTATTCAGGGACCTTTTGACCTGAAGAAAATTCTAACTAGGCCCCACCTGCGAGGTCATGCTCTGTTTATCTTGATACGAGATTCACCATGTCGCGCACATATGGTTGTGATGCATGTGCCTAGTGTACCCTTATCAGACGGGTAGTCATGATGGGTATAATGGGCTTCGTATATTTGTGTCCCAGTGTCACTTTGATGGCATGTACTACTGTCTCACTCAATAATAATAATAATAATAATAATAATAATAATAATAATAATAATAATAATAATACATGCACACTCACACACACACACATACACAAACACACATACATGTGGTAAATACATTCACATTCACCAATTTTTAAACTATCACGAAGCATACTCACACGGATAGAATTCTGTCTATATATCGACATAGATATATGCGTGTGTTTGTACACACATTCACGCACACATCCACACACATATATACGCACACACACGCACATGCACACACACACACACACACACACACACACACACACACACACACACACACACACACACACATACGTATATTGGTTTGGGCAAAGAGTCCGTTCATTTCTTTCCAACAGTAAATTCCAAGCACTCTATAAGTAGCTAACTTCAGTCTGTCCCTCGCGAAACCGCATTCTTTAGATACTTGACACTACATCGTAGTTCAACGCGTACTTTCGACGACCCGGGCTGTGTTTCCAATATTTGGGATCACGCTGACAATGAAGAGCCAAAATGAACATAATCGTAATCTGATGTTTTTTCATTATATAAAAGGCAAGGAAGCGGTGGAAACCTGCGGCTAAGGAATGGAAACTGTTACGAAGCGTGTGTACAAGAAGTGATTTTAAGGATTTCGAGCGGGAAACTTTTCAGTTCAAGCTGCATTTCGCTCTGACTTGCCAAATGTGATAAAGAGTGACATCAACCTTGTTATACGACCAGGATAATTGCACATACTGTGTGTGTGTGTGTGTGTGTGTGTGTGTGCGTGTTCGTGTGTGTGTGTATGTGTGGTGTGTTTAAGACGCATGATTTTGTTTCTCACATGACATATTTTTGGGGGAGGGTAACGTTTTAAAAAGTTTCTCAATTCGATTATTGTGTGGACAGTTTGACTCTAGTGTTGTTATAGTAAAAGTGAAAATGAAAGAAAATGAGATGCATTTTTATCGTTTGACGTTCTTTTATTTCCGGAAGGGAAAAATGTAGTACAAGTGGCGAAAAAAAAAAAAGAACGGTTTATGGAGGTAATGACATATCTGCGAGGTCTCTTTTTAAGTGGTTCGCTAGGTTTAGGAGTGACAATTTTGTTCTGGAAGACTTGTAATGTTCTGGCAAGCCTGCAGTTGTTTGAGTTTGTCAGGTCGTAACGCTAATCAAAAATAATCCAGGTCACATATCACGAGACATCATAGAGTTACTCTACATAAGAGCGCTATATGCCATTTCAAAAAAGCATGGATACGTGAATTACCATGATGTTTGGGTGCCTCATAATTTAATTTAGTGGACCGCATTTCTATCTACGATTCTCTGTTAAAACATAACAAAAACGTCCTATTTTTTAATAGATCACATGTGATAAAATTTGAATTGTTTAAAATAATGTGGAATGAAAATGGTTCTAGAAAAACGAAATGAAACACGTCTAATCACTCCAAAGGATTATCGGTATCCGAAGAGATTAATGCACAGTATTTCGTGGGATTGTGTCTAATCAGCTCCTGCTGCAAAATTAACGTTGAACTTAGACAATTATTGTTCCCGATTAGACTGCTTAGTGGATGAAATCAATGAAAAACGCTCGAAATTGACCAATGGCATGAGTGTTATCTTCGTTCAGAACAACGCTAGACTTCATGCTTCCTTAGAAACCCAACAGAAATATGTACATCTTGGCTGCGATGTCCTACTCTACCCACTAAACACATAAAACTTCAGATTACCACTTATTTTGATCCTTATAGAATTTCTTTAATGTTAACGGCTTCAAATTTTGGAAGTCTAAAAAGCCACTTCGACTTGTTGATGAGCCAGAAAAACGACAATTTCTGGGAGTCTCAGATCATGATGCTGGTTCAACGACGACAAAAAATATTCGAACAAAATAGGATATATGAGGTTGAATAAATGTATGTACAAATATCTAGATATTGCTTTTGAATTTTGCTTAAAGACTGTTATGGAAATTTATCTCTTCCCTGTATAAGTATATTTATAGAGACAGAGAAGCGTAGATAGATAGAGAGACCAACAAACAGACAAGCTCTCTATTTCTCTCTCTCTCTCTCTCTCTCTCTCTCTCTCTCACACACACACACATACATACATACATACACATGCACACTAACATATATATAATGAAGTGTAAGAGTTGAGCAGTGTTTAGGCATCAGCAGAATTCGGCAATTTGAAATATGTTTGTCAATGTTTTTCAACGGCTAAAAGGCATATACACTGCAGTTACCGGGGGGAACATATCTCTTTTATGGTAATAAGGTGTGAAAATACCCGGTTCGTTCAGTGTCACCATTACAGTATACTACCATTTCTAGGCTTAGGCATGCCACGTGTGTGAAAAATGTATCGAAACATGTCTAGTGGTCATTAAACCATTAAACAGCTGTTGAATCGTACTCCCTCTTCCTTTTGACTATCGTTGGCGATTTTTTCTTCCTCCGTCTTTCTCTTCTTTGGACTTTCTTTGTTTCCGACGAAGAGCTCCACTCGAAACGTCAAATTCTCTTTCTTTCATTTCCCGAGCGTCTAGTAACACAATCTGTATCACGTCCTCACGTTGTTGTTTTATGTTGTTTTTTTAATCTTTTTCCTTTTTTGAACTATATATACATACATATATATATACATATATATATATATATATATATATATATATATATATATATATATATATATATATATATATATATATATATCTTTGTTTTGCAAGATTTTTTATGTGAAATCGTGTGTTGAAACAGATGTTGTTGTACTTGGGGGTGGTCATATTGCCAGTTTAGCCAATAATGGCTGATATTTAGCAAGGTGAGACACACATAAGAAGGAAGGAAACAAAGGACCACTGATGAGGTCACAGAAGTGTGACGAAAGAACTCTGGCCGAAATAAGATTAAGATTAATGTAATATAAAGCTCAAGCAAATTAACACCAAATATACAGTGCGTGTGTTTTTATTGGCTAAACTGGCAATATGACCATCCCCAAGTACAACAATATATATATATATATATATATATATATATATATATATATGAAGAGAGAGAGAGAAATAGATAGATGCATAGATAGAAATGAATGTATATATATATAAACGTATATATATATATGCATGCTTGCATGTGTGTACGAGTATACGCATAGGCACACTCACATAATACGAACACACATTATTTTCTTCAGTCGTCTTCTGCAATAATGTTTATGTAGTTGCTTATTGGTTGCGTGTACGAGTGAATGCGTTTGTGCATGTGTTTGTGTGACTGTGTATATGTGTTTGAGTGTGTAAGAAAGAGAGAGAGAGAGAGAGAGAGAGAGAGAGAGAGAAATGTTGTGGTGAGAGTTAGAGTGAGAATAAGTGATGCACGCGTGAAGTTCTGTGGGCGTGTGTGTGTGTGTGCGTGTGTGTGTGTGTGCGTGTGTATGGGTACGCGTGTGTGTGTGTGTGTGTGTGTGTGTGTGTGTGTGTGTGTGTGTGTGTGAGAGAGAGAGAGAGACACACATACACACAGTATGTACGCTTGTGAATCTGGGTAATTTGCGGTAGCATGCATCTCTCTGCATGACATCTGTCGTAATGTTACCAACTCTCCGACCATTTCATGTTAGGCTTTTACTTAGCTATAACAATTCTATAACAACCCTTCTCTCTATCTCTCTCCTTTTTCTCTCTCTTTTTCACTCACTCTCTTCTCTCTCTCTCTCTCTCTTTCTCTCTTTCTCTCTCTCTCTTATCAGTTACCTTCCATCTTATTTCCTTACTGCCCACAGGGGGCTGCACACAGAGGGAACAAACAAGGACAGACAAACGAATTAAATCGATTATGATCGACCTCAGTACGTAACTGGAACTTACTTAATCGACCCCGAAAGGATGAAAGGCAAAGTCGACCTCGGCGGAATTTGAACTCAGAACGTAACGGCAGACAAAATACCGCTAAGCATTTCGCCCGGCGTGCTAACGATTCTGCCAGCTCGCCACCTAAGTAAGTTACATCCACCTTGCATCAGTCTTCTCCCTCCATCCTCTTACTTTCAAATATAACCCACCAGCCCATTACAATTTTATAAGTTAAAGATTACGCAAATAAATTCGAGCCTGAAAATATATGGCACTCAGGAAACCATAGTGGAAACTTTATTAGTAATTCTTCAGAGCTGAAGATAAAATGAAACGATAGTGATAAAAATATATCAACGATATGTTCGATGTTTCGCGTAGTGTCTCTGGATTTACCACCAGTTAATGGAGGATGTGTTTAACTTTAACTTGATCATTTCATCTAATTGCTTGTTATTACCATATGAAATCTGATGTGTATTAATCTGCTAATAAGAAATAATTTCATCACGTGGAAAAGATTAGATTAACTCATTGATTACTATTATTTTAATTACTGAAGTGAATGGAGGAGACAACGCCAGACATGTTTCGTTGTTATCAATCCTCTTCAGAGAAACGTAATCTCATAGCTATTTAGGCAATTACTTTGGGTACCACGAAATTGTTTTATAAATATTGTACACAGCTCAACGTAAAAATTAACATATTTTAGCTAATGAATTAAATTAACATTAGTTATTGGCTAATGATATTTTATTTTTGAATATTTGAGATTAACTTTATAATACTATACGTAACGAATAGGTCAGTGTATGGCATCCAAGGAAAGCATATTTTCTCAATTATGTGTATAATTCAGTTGTGGCTGTAATGGCAGTGCTGATGGCTGTGCTGAACGCTATTAATTTAACGAAAAATAATAATAATAATAATAATAATAATAATGATAATAACATAGATTTCAACGTATTCTTCCGTTACGACCGATAAATAAAATTCTTTTTGATCTCGTCATAGATACTCGTTTCCTATGAGGAAATCTTGAGAGTGGGTGTTTGTCAGTCATAATTTTAAAATCACTCCGACCTGAGACTACATAGATGCAGGACTGCATGGAACAGTGTGGTAGAGTATGAATATATGAGTAAGGAGGAGTATATATAAAGATTGATTACATATCGAACATGCACGCTTATAGGTACTCTGGATATTATTAAACTTTGCTCTCCAATATATATTCCTTCTTTTCATGTAACTGTTACATAATCCGTGACTATATGCGATTATAAATGATGTGTTTGCGTGTGCATGTCTTTCCCTCCGTGGGTGCGTGGGTGTGTGCGTATGTGGGGATGTAGGGGAATGATATAAATTATATATACATGGTGTCAACTGTTTCAGCTAAATGTGACTTTAATTAATATACGAGTCGTCCCAGGAATGGCCAATTCCGTTGATTTTCGAGATTTATAGTAACACCAGAATCTCTCTGTTAACGATCATGTAGTGCTTGGCTCTGTAAATTACAGAACTCGGCTGAGTTCTAATGATAACGATCATTTTATATATATATATATATGTATATATGTATATATATATATATATATATATATATATATATATATATATATATATATATATATATATATATACATGTGTGTGTGTGTGTGTGCGTATCATTTATATATATATATTTCATTTTATATATATATATATATATATATACATATATATATACACACACACACATATATACATATACAAACATACTCACATATATACAAACATATAGGTGTGTGCGCGTATCTGTGTATGTGTGTATATATGTGTGTCTGCGTGTATTCTTTCACTTGTTTCAGTCATTTGACTGTGGCCATGCTGGAGCACCGCCTTTAGTCTATCAATTCGATCTCAGGGCTTATTCTTTGTAAGTCTAGTAGTTATTCTATCGGTGTGTTTACAGGGACGTAAACATACCAACATCAGTTGTCAAGTGTTAGTGGGAACAAACACAGACACACAAATACACTTTCCGTCTAACAAATCTACTCACATTACTTTGGGCAGCCAAAAGGTATAGCAGAAGACACTTACTTGCTCAAGGTTCCATGCAGAGGGATAGAACCCAGAACCATGTGGTCGGAAAGCAAGCTTCTTACCACACAGCACTTATGTATTTAGTTTTATATATATATATATATATATATATATATTCAATGAGCTTCTTTCAGTTTTCGCCTACCAAACCCACTCACAAGGATTTGAGCAGTCAGACGCAACAGTAGAAGACACATGCCCAAGATGCCACGCAGTGGGACTGAACCCAGAACCATGTGGTTAGGAAGCAAGCTTCCTACCACATAGCACCTGTATATAAATATATATATATATATATATATATATATATATATATATATATATATATATATATATATATATATATATATATATATATATATATATATATATATATATATATATATATATATACGCACACAATAATAAACACGCAGGTACACGCACAAACGTATATATTCGTACTTGCGTATATGTCATATTATATTATATTATATTATATTATATTATATTATGTTCTTATTATAACCGATGCAAAAATATCTAATATGTCATTTGGACTTTTTCGAAAGTTCCTTATATGATCAACTGTAATTCTTTGAAAGCGAAATCAAAGTTCATTTGAAATTTCCTGCGAAAAGTGGATAATCATTTCAGGAACATCTAAATCAGAAGTATATAGTGGCAGAATTATAGCGACAGAGGCCAGGTCAAAGATACTTTTAAGAAACATTCGTCTGGATATGTCCAGTATCCGGCGGCAGAGTGGGACAGATCTCGTGTGATCAAACTCATTGCCACAAACAATTCATTTCACATTTATCAAGATTACGTACAAATGTAAGCATGTACAAGGGTGTGCCTCCATTTAGGGATGTATGGGCATCTTATATACACACACATACACAGAGATACACACGTATATACATATATATATATATATATATATATATATATATATATATATATATATATATATATATATAAACACATAGATACATTTATATACATACATACATACATACATACATACATATATATATATATATATATATATATATATATATATATATATATATATATATACATACATACACTCACACACACATACACATATATATTTACTAGCAAAGTCACCCGGCGCTGCCCGGGAATTAACTTTTTCCTTACATATCGGAAGGAAAAAGCAAAATATGTTGTAGAGAAATTCGTAATTCTAAATTTAATTTATTCTTTAACTGGGAAATAAATTCTGTCTGAAGTAATAATAATAATAATAATAATAATAATAATGATAATAATAATAATAATAATAATAATAATAATAATAATAATAAACGAAAATACAAAATTTACCACTTTTGTGAAAGGAGATAAATTCTACCACATATGTTGAAGGAAATTACATAAGACCTTCTGGGTAAACATTCTTTGGTTTCTAGTTTGGAGCATAGACAAATAAATCCTGCAAACTACCAGCCATGGAGCAACCAACATAAAACCTTGAGCTTAATTAATAGACATTGAAAAGCAAAGTCACACTGGGAATTATGTTCATCTGAACTCAAACGGCATGTCTGTTAGTTTGATTGGAATTCTTGGAATGAAAACCTCTTCTCCATCATTGATGATGGTAACTACTGCCACGTTAGGTGATAATGTCTTCACAATCAACCTTGTCCCACTGTATAATTTAGGCGGATCTAAATTTCTTAGAAGCATTATTGGGACTCCTACCTTCAGAAAAGGCTTATGTGGAGAAGATCCAGGTGGCTCAAGAGAATTAAGGAGCTCTGTTGTGTGATGGACAGCCTTATTTTCATGAAGGACTAAATCAACTGATTTATACTTCTTAATGAACGTTGGAATCTTATTCATTATTTCATGACTAATCCTTGCTACTGTCTCATTTTTTGGAACAAGAATTGCCCTTTCACACAACCATTTATGTGAATTATCATTATTACTTAAGACTTGAATAAAAATGAGTAAATAACTATTACGTATCCTGTGTAATACAATTTTATAAATTATCGTATTCCTATTGTGTGTGTGGGGGGGGGGGATGCGCGTACATGTGGTGTGCATGCGCGTTTGTATGTGTGTGCATGTGTGTCCGTCCATGTCTGTGTGAGTGTGTATGTGAGTGTGTAGTAGTGTAAAATGAGAGAAGTTTGAATGGATAGATAGATAAATGGACAGATAAATCAATTCAGACAGACAGACAGACAGACAAGCAGACAGACAGACAGATAGATAGATAGATAGATAGATAGATAGATTTCTTTTATTAGCCACACAGGGCTCAACGAAGATGGGACAAATACAATGTAGAGCTTTTCTTTTTGGGAGGGGGAAGGAAGGAAAAAAAAGAGGGTGGTGTCGATCAAAAGGGATCGTAGGAAGGGAGAAAGGGGGAGTTCGATCAAAAGGGATCGAAAAAAAAAGAAAAAAAGATAGATAGATAGATAGATAGATAGAGGGAGAGAGAAAGAGATAGATAGACAGACAGACAGACAGACAGACAGACAGATAGATAGATAGATAGATAGATAGATAGATAGATAGATAGATGAACAGACAGACAGACATAGATAATTAAAAATATATGCTGTATGTTATTAGTAATTAAGATGATAAAAGAATTATCAACTATAGCATACATAAGTAACATTTTATTGAACGTGAGGTGGCATTTCTTAGAAACGTAAACGCATGCAAATGATTGTTATCCTACAGTATTTTGTACTTTTGCAACCAAGTGCAAGCGAAGACAATACTGTCTGGCACTTGCCGGGAACTAATGGTGAAAATGAAGAGTAAAGTAGAAAGATATTTGCCACTGATATTTTCTTCTCTTTACGGTCGTTGCATCCAACTGTCGGTAACTACGTCGCTATAGCTTCTAAAAGCCGTGTGTTCACTGGAGGAAAAATAAAATTCTACTTCAAGTGTTGTATATCTCTGAGCAAGTGCTTTCTTATGTTCATCCGTCTGTTCGTGTGTACGTGTGCATATATGTTCGGGGAGATGAGAGAGAAAGTGAGAGAGAGAGTGACAGACAGACAGAGACTGACAGACATACACACAGACAGACACACAGTCAGTGAATCAGTGAGTGAGTTTGTTTTGTTCACTACTACACAACCTAAAATTTAAGTGCCTAGCCATTTGGTAAGCACAGTTTTTCATGATATTCCATATATAGAATTCATCTTCTGAAAGAGACCACGTGTCATTTCCAAATGTTTAAGTTTCTTTTGCTAAAAATAATGAGGAATTTTATATGATGTAAAAGCTTTATTTATTTTGCGATATTTTTATCCAAAACCTATCGTTATAAGCAACACTATATTTCCATACTAGTATTTCCGAGCTGTGGGAAAAAATGGCAGATACTTTTATCGCACTTAGAAGTATTGAGACTAATAATAATAATAATAATAATAATAATAATAATAATAATAATAATAATAACATGCGCCTGCAGAGTATCTCAACGGGCAAAATAGAGCTGCACAAAGGTCTGCTGTATCGAGGCTGCCCTCGGTCTGAAACATTAGAACTACAATACAGCAACATCTTAAATTTAGCATTCTCACCAGCAACAAACATTCAGCAAGATACATTACGATGAGAATTGAAGTCTAAATATTTTACTGTCCTACTTTTATTGCAGTTGGCCATGGATAAAGTCGGCCACCCAAAAACCCAATAATCAATGGTTCGGAACCAATAGTAGGTTTCATTTCGTTTTACACTTTAACAATTATACCAATTCATTACACCACTGCACTGAAAAAATTATTTCATCGAATTTTAAGATATATGAAAGGCAAATTTGACTTCGATGGGATCTGAACTATGATGGCAGAGGACTAGTATAAATTCTGCCGTGTGATTTGTCCCACGCTCTAACATATATGTCAGTTCTTCAATGCAAGAAGGAAGTTCAACAATTATGATGGGATATATACAATTTTTTTACTCATATAAGACATTATTTCCACAGCAATGTTCGTCGTTGAACTTGTCTCAAACTACTAAGTATATACCTATATATAAATGTATGTACACACACACACACTCACACACACACACACACACACACACACACACACACACACACACACACACACACACACACATACATATATATATATATATATATATATAATAGAAATATGTTACAAAAACAAAATAGAAAGTACACGTGGAAATGTAAGGGGAAGTAAGAAGAAAAATAAGCGAAAATACACATTGGAAATCAAAAGAAGTAAAGGCCTTTTATGAAAAGTAACGATAGGTATAAACAATTAGATGAACTGAGGTAGGAATAAAAGTAATAAAAGTCATTATTGTGAGTTGTTAAAGAGATTCAAAAGCATACCGGTTTCGTAATGTTATATATACATACACACACACACACACACACACACACACACACACATATTTTTATGTATATATTTATAATAATATATATATATATATATATATATATATATATATATATATATATATATATATATATATATATATATGTATGTATATATATAAGTATTTATATATGTGTGTGTATATGTATACCTATATACACATACGTATATATAAACACCTAAATATATACATACATACATTCATTCAAATATGAATTAGAAGTAGCTCGGGGGATATAATGATTATCGAGCAGACATACACAAGGTATGCGTTTTTCTAGTTTGTGGGTAGGTTGCGCTTATTGACGTAAAAGAATATGTTTTCAACAATGCGCCTGACGTTAAAACAGTTGGATGTCATATTCATGCGAGATAACTCGCATGAGGTTCCATTCAAGAGCAACAGACATCAATGTTTCGTCATTGTTGTGACTTGTCAATACCACGTACCCGAACAAGGCCCGGTTCTTGCACCATTTTGCATATAGTCTCAAAGAACGATTTAGCTTGCACCGGACTTCGCTTCGGTACGCGATGCTGATAGCCACAACAACGACAAAACATCCATGTCCATCGCTCTTGTATGGGGCCTGATGCGAGTTATCTCGGTTGACTATAAGTTCCAAGTACTTTTTACACCAGATGCATTGATGAGAATATATTCTCTTACACATATAAGCGCAGGCTACCCACGAACAATTAAACTCGTAACCTGTATATGTATTCAATATTGTAATATATATATATATATATATATATATATATATATATAATTTAGAGAAAAACCGCTATCATCAAACTCGAACAATGAAAAATGTCACACAATACATTTTGTCGTTTTAACAGTTTAAATACGTATTCTATCTATTTATTCTTTATCGTATGTTTACGCTATATTATCACGCCATATATTTCTTGTAAACGCTAGGTTTTTCGTATTACGTTTGAAATTTTCGTTTTAAAGAAATTCTTCGATAAGATAAGTTATGCTTTTGTTTTTAAGTAATATTGTTGAATAATGTTTTTGATTTTTTATTGCTAAAATATGTATTATTCTATATATATTTGATATTTATTATGAGTTTAGATATGTACATAGATTTTATTATTATTATTATTATTATTATTATTATTATTATTATTATTATTATTATTATTATTATTATTATTATTATTATTATTATTATTAATATTATTATTATTATTATTATTATTATTTTATTGTTCTTATGATTATGTTAGAAGATTATGTTATGAAGAGTGATATTTTTGGATCGAATCGAATTTAATTTTAGATCGAATCGAATTTATTTCAAAATATAGCCACGGAACGCGAATAGTCTATTTAATGCTATTTGCAATTTATTTATTGATTGAGTAATTAATGGTTTTTCGAAAAGGGTTTTTGAGTATATTTAATTTTCTTGATTTTTTTTTGTGTGACATTTTCATTGTTCGAGTTTGATGATACTGATTTTGCTCTAAAGTTTATATATATATATAGATATGTGTGTTTTATATATTGGGAAATTTGATTTAGTTTTGCTGAATTGAAATTTCCCTGTAAGTTTTGGAATAATATTCCCTGATATCATAATAATAATTGTATATATATATATATATATATATATATATATATATTTGTGTGTGTGTGTGTGTGTGTGTGTGTGTACATATATATATATATACATACATACATATATATATATACATATATATATATACATATATAGAGGCATACACATGTAGAGAAAAAGACAGACAGGCAGTCAAACAAAGGCAGACAGACAGGTAGGTAGATAGATAGATAGATAGATAGATATATAGATAGATAGATAGATAGATAGATAGATAGATAGATAGATGGACAATTTACTGTAAATTTTTCATGCGGAGGGCTCTCATTGAATGATTTTCCCCTGTCATTATTTCAACTTGGATAACTAGTGAATGTTTTTCACGCAATCTCTTTAATCTCTATCCTTTCAAGTCAACTTCAATTTGTTAAATACAAGTAAGTCTATATGTCATCGGGGATTGTAGTATTTGCTTTGACACACAGTAATTAGGAAGAATACAAACTGGATCGTTAAATCCAATGAAAGAATACATACATATATCTATACATATATGTGTGTGTGTGTGTGTATACCTACATATATATATATATATATATATATATATGCATGCATACATACATATAGATACATATATATATGTATATATATATATATATATATATATATATATATATATATATATATATATATATATAGAGAGAGAGAGAGAGAGAGAGAGAGAGAGATGAAGACGCGATGCATAACCTAGTGGTTAGGATGTTACACTAATGATCGCGGTTTCAATTCCTAGATCAAGTGGTGCGTTATGTTCTTGTGCCAAACTCTTCATCTCATATTGCTCTGCAATTACTTCATATATATAGTTCATCGATGTATCTCCATCTACCTACCTACTTACCTATTTATATCTATCTATCTATCTATCTATCTATCTATCTATCTATCTATCTAGCTAGCTAGCTATAAATATCTATCTATCTATCTATCTATCTATCTATCTATCTATCTATCTATCTATCTATCTATCTGGACAGACGGGAGACGTGTCGGCTCCGTAAGTTTTGACTTTTTCATGTTTTAAAAAGTTTGTTTGTAAAGTTTATTTTATATACAAAGTTGTATAACAACTTGTAGACTATCTGGTGCAAGTTTTTTGCGACGGAAATCTGCCCTGTGTGGCACATTTCCAGGATATAAAAACCAATTTCGGCTTTCTAGCCATTTTTTTTTAGACGATGGCGTCTTGTAGCCATGAAAATTTTCGTGAAACGAACGCTGCATTTTGCAGAGTTTCGTTCGAAAAAGAATTTCCTAGTCTTCCTTCCTCACAGTTAAAGGAGAGAATGGAGAAAAAGAAAAACTCTGCTACTACAGCAGTCTTGCCTGCCACCGTAACCAGTGACAACAACAACAACAACAACAACAACAACAACAACAGCAGCAGCAGCAACAACAAGGACACAAATGTCCTTGCTAACAAAACCACTGTCCTCACCACTGATACCACCACTACCGCCACCAACACCACAACGAACTTTGCCGAGGCTTTGAAGCCTAGGAAAAGAATTTTGAATATATCGAAAAAGAAATTACTTGCATGCAAAAGCATGCTAAGTAAAAAGGACGTTACAGTCCATCTTCAAACGCCCGCGGACTTTAAGATAAACATCGATAAAAAAACTATCATCTACAGAACCATTAATTTAAAGACAAAGACAGTGGAAAAATTCACCCAAGAAAATGTTGAGAGGTGCTTAAAGCCGATTTGGTCTTACAAAACTTACATAACGAGAGGATTGAAATTCGGAACGATAGAGGTAAGACTAGACAGCGAGCAGCGAGCGAAGGACCTCTCCACTAAGTCATTACAACATGAGAACCTGCTCATGATCCCTACGTACCTTGGTCGTAGGGTTACGAAAATAAAAATTTCGAATGTGCCTCCTGAAATTGAGGAAGAATGGCTAGTATCTGCCATATGTCTAGGCATAGAGGAGGAGATAAACATATTAGAAGCATCTGCCGTTTGCAATGAAAACTGGATTGGCCAGGAATTTCAACTCCTGGTACAAATTGATCCAGCAAACTGGGAAAAAATTCCACATAGAATCCAATTAACTGAGGATTCAATTTTTCATGTTTTCGTCGAAGGCAGAAGGCCAGTTTGCTACGTTTGTAGTAGCAAAACTCACCTTCAAAAAACATGCCCAGTAGCCCAGAAGAAAAGGCAACAACAACGGCAACAATACAAAGAAAAACAACAACAACAACAACAACAACAACAACAACAACAACAACAACAACCACAAGAAAAGAACAAGAAAAAAACAGCATTACTGCCTACACCGCCATATGCACAACTGGTCAAGCAGTTGTACAACGAAATGGAAAAACGCCAGCAGCCAGCAACACAGCCGAACCAAACAACAACACCACCAGTACCACCAAGAACAGAATCAGCACCATCACCACCACCAACACCAACAACAACAACCCCACAAGAAGGGAACACGAAAAAGATTCCCACCCCACCCCCCAAAACCAAAATACCACATCCCAACTGTCACGAAACAGCACCAACACCACCAACAACAAAATCAACCCACACAAAAATAGACCCCAACACCCTTCCCCTCCCACCCTCCGATTCCTCCGACATGTCAGATGAAGATGACACAGAGGCTTGGCAAGTGGCCACGGGGGGAAGAAGAAAAGGGGAAAAAAAAGAACGGAAAAACAAACAAACAAAGCGGGGAGGTTTACTAGCCCCGAAACCAACACATCCACAGAAAACAAAAACACCAACACAAACGCACTAACACAGAACCCCACAACAAGTTTGACAGCGATAAACACAAACAATCCAAACCTAATGAAATTCATTAGGTCAAACACTAACATAACAGATAATGACACGAAAACAAGCAATCACCCACGCATAACACAACCACAACACATCAAAATCATACATGTAACACGGAGCACATACAATACACTGGAATCTCTCTACCCGGATACAGCAGGGAGATTCCAGAAATATTCATAAAAAAAACTATACAAAAACCTTCTGAGAGAAGGTTGTGAGGCAAAGAGCCAAGAACTTTCGGACGGTAAGTAACCCTCTCTCTCTCTCTCCTTTCGTGTGTAAAACACAAATTTTGATAGAATCATGGTGAAGATTGGCTGTGTGAATGTGCGTGGCTTGGGGTC